>NW_025814055.1:2925000-3225000 GCF_018902025.1 Drosophila willistoni
GTTTTTCCATAAGGCTAGAGTTGGCCGTTGGCTGGTGGGGGCGCTAGGGTGCTCATATGATTGAGTGAGCGAGATACTAAGATATGCTTGTAAGAAGCATGTGAAAATGCATTTGTTTAATAAAGTTGAAATATTTGCTTTACTGGTGTATGGTATACCTAAGTCGACGAGACGACTTACTTACTTCATTTTAAATTGCGGGGGCGGAAAGGGGCGTGGCAAAAATTTGAAATAAACTTGATCACTCTACATACTACACGAGTCTACATACCAAATTTGGTGGCTCTAGCTCTTACAGTCTCCGAGATCTAGGTGTTCATACGGACGGACGGACGGACGTACGGACGGACAGACGGACGGACAGACGGACATGGCTAGATCGACTCGGTTGTTGATCCTGATCAAGAATATATATACTTTGTGGGGTCGGAGATGCTTCCTTCTGCCTGTTACATACATTTTGGCGACTTTAATATACCATTTCACCCTATGGGTGTATGGTATAACAAACCATACGGTCTTAAACAGCTAAAATTGTGGGTCGAACTGTCGCTGGGGTCGAAAGGGTGAAACAAAAATACCAGAATAAACTTAATTCTTTTGTTTTTGTTTTTAATGACAATAAAATAATTTAAAAGAAAAAGTTAAAGCTATAATTAGTTAATCAAAAAGTTACCAAATAAGTTTATAATTAACATATAAACCCAAATTTTATCGATGTTTCATCGATGTTTGACGTCGAAAACATCGATGGTTGCAAACATCGATGTTTTTCCAGCTCAAACACTGAAAGGCGAAATAGAGCTGGCAAATTATCGATAGTAGGTATAGTATATATATATATATATAGTATATATAGTAAAATTTGATAGTATATATATATATAGTATATATATGTATATATACTATCGAACTATCGAATTTTTCTCCATAATAATAGCTCGATAGTATCTACTATCGCTAAATTTTAGTTTTAATTGATGGAGAAAAAGTCAAATAGTTTAAATGCATAAGTTTATTTAGCTCAAACAAAATATAGCTAAATAAAAATTATAAGTGATCAAAATTTTATTCATTCGATTGAACTACAGTGAACTAGTCGCGGAAAGCGTCCGCAGGCAGTCCCAAGAGATTTAAAATGATTTTTATTTACAAGCCGTTCCTGTGGGCGGACGATCCACGGGCCGGGCGCGGACACAATTTTTATATAATAATAAGAAAATCTAATAAAGTCATTATTGAATATCCAAGTACAGTGAAACCTCGATATAACGAACTTCGTTCTAACGAAAAACCCAATATAACGAATTTTTTGTTAAGTCCCTTGAAAGGACTAAGGTTTAACATTTCAGTACCTATAGCGAATCAATAGATATAACGAATAATTTTGCGATCCCCCTCAGATTCGTTATATCGAGGTTTCACTGTAATTCAATAAAAACATACAACGAGGCATTGCAAGAAGTAGAACGATTAAAAGAATTAGCGAGCCTTAATATTATATGCTACCAACAGCTAAGCCCTTTAAAAAGTCACTTTGAGCACTTGCAACTCAGGCAAAATTAAGATAAGTCTAGACAGTCTACAATTGACCAATTTTTTAACATATAATTTAGTGAAAAACATATAAAAATAAATAAAATGAACTTAAAATACTTTTACGTTTGCCTTTCGCAAACGGACATCTCCCGACAAACAATTTTCTAATTTATATACATAAGTCAGATCTATTATATTATTAGAAGTTAATATTTTACCATAACCATCAATAGTGTAAAAAAAAAAACTATCGATGGTGCCACTAAAAGAAAAAATTTGACAATACAGGATGCCATCGATAATTTTCCAGCAGTACCACGAAAAGATGACTTAAGAAGATTGTTGTCGATGCAAATATTTTCCTCAGTGTTATTAGTTTGTAGTCTCTGGCTTATCAACGACAAAAAGCGAATAGTAAATGTCATGCAATTTTTGACAGAAATCATATCGATCTGGTCACCCCAACACCTTAGCCACCATCCACTCCACTCTTCTCATCATCATCTCCTTTTATTCAATTGCTCTGCTTATGAATTCGCTCATTCAATTTGCATAGTCGGGCATGAATAATTGGGGGCATCACTTTGTATATTGTATTGCCCATTTCCTCCGCACGCACGGATTTGCTCATAGAGTTCATGAGCCCGCCGATTGACTTTGAATATTAGCTACGGCGCGCAGACGGCGAGGGAAAGTGAAAGGGAAGAGTAAGTGGTATTCGCCAGATGTAATTGACATGCAAACGCATTTTCTCGGCTACTGATTTGATTTGCTATGTTCCGCATAGCGTATATGATTATTGTTTGTAAGACGCTTATGTATTTTCATGTGATTAATTATAGTACAGAAACAGTAATTGCCAAAACCAGAGGCGCTCTCGAAAGCACGCGGGAAAATCCTTGAAAACCTAGAAACTAGCTCACACTTGAGATAGTTAATTTGCGCGGCACATTGCCTACCTTATTTTTGTGGTCATCGCAATTTCATATCAAGGATCCAAATCCTTACCAATAAGGTGCATGGGTTTTAAGCGATTCCAATATATAACAGTTCCAAATTCAAAAGAAATCTAGGGTCTCAATTTGCAAAAACCTGACTTGTTCGTTAAAAGTCTTTAAAATGTATCGATAATCAACGTACATATTTAATGTATATATATTCCAAATACTGTAAATGTATATTGATTCCAAATACTGTCAAATGGGGTAAAATCAGATGCTGAGAATGACTGCTTTGTGAAAAAAATTATAATAATAGAAGAGTAGAGTACAGTTATGAAATTACATTAGATTTGGCAATAATTCTCCGAAAATTTAAATGCCCCTTAGCCCGGAACGAATTAAATATATTTGAAAAATTGTGTATTCTTTCGCGTTGTGCTTCTCCAGAGAATGTATGTAAATTGTAAATGGTTGTTCATCGCTTTCAAGACCTCCAGAGTAAAACTATTCTTAGTTACGAACCATAATCCGGTCCTGGCTAAGAGTAAATCGATGTGTATGTGTGCGCTTGTTAATTCAAATTAATAATTCTGCACATATTGCACACAAGCGGCAGGACTGAGATTGATTGCAGTCGCGAACATCCGTTAAGCTGTGCAGTGAAGGGCAGGAATCCCCTTTCGGACACAAAATATCACTTGTTCGCGTCTTTATACTTGGGGCAAACTTAATCGGGCTCATATTCTGCAAATTCACTCTAAATGATAATTTAATAAGTTGACATGCAATCGTCGTCGTCACTATTATTATGGGGCCAACACCAGTTGTATTCAACGTATATAATAAATAAGTACCCGTTATGTCTGTGGCCATAACAATAATACGTAAATTATCGTAAACAAATTAAAAAAGTTCGTGATGTGTCATTTTGACAACATTTACCTAAGTCCCAAAGCCATCGCGAAAGCAGGGCAAGTAATAGGTAAAGCCTCGTGGGTGGTCTCTACCCTAGACCTACCACCACTTAAAAAAAGGACACCCTGGGATGGCTCAAGGGCCCCCCTCCCTCTCTGACTAAGAGAAAACGTAAATCCTGTTGGAGCAGGCCCACTGCGTCCAGCTCTGCGTGTTGAAATAGAAACAGCCCATTGATATTTAAGTCACCCAGACAGCACGATGCGATCCCAAGGGAATAGAATTTTTAAATATAATTTGTTTGGTTTCCAGCCTACTTACCGAACCCTCTACACCAGCTTCCCCATTCAATCAAAATAATGCTAAGGGGTTGCTTTAAGTGAATCACAGTAGGAAGCCTTGTTAAAACAATCAGTCAACATTTTCGGCAATCCCGACTCACAATCCTGGTACTCACCGTCTCATATTCTTTTCATAATTTGATTACATTACGAAAGAAAAATAAGAAAAATGTTGCTTTTACAACAAGTCGTAGATTAAATACACTATCATTTAGGTATTTTAAAAGTACATTAATCCAAGAAAATTGTATTTTTGAAGTCATTTTTACAATTAAAAATACTTAGGAGAAATGCAACCGAGCGCCAAAATAGAAGTAATTGCACGAATAGCATATTTAGCAGACCCAGTTATATGTGTTATTCCCAAGTCTGTTAAACTATCTATTTAACAATGAATAGACTCAATTGTAAAGGGCATTCTACCAGGGCTAAATAAAACTTGTAGCACAATTTAGTTTGTGGCAAATTTCGAATTGGCGACACGTGACCAAGTCACGTGTCCACACCAATGCAACATGTCAACTCTCATGTAATCACAACAAACATGTGGACTCGCATATCGGATATTTGATATCATACCAATGAAATTGTCATTAAGCGTTTAATAGCTGCGGCCTGTTGGCACATCCCATGGAAGCAAGAAAGCCAGCGGAAGCCTGCGGAAGGCATTGGTAAATGAGGAAAGAGGGTGAACGGACCTGGGCCCGATCTGCGGTTTGCCGCGTGCCGACGCCTCATCATTCATGTTCATGTTTATGCGGATAAGCGGTTGGTTGGTCGACGGCCTACAAATTTTGCCGTTCACTTAATGTTCATGTAAATTATGCGACAAAAAGTATTTTGGAAAATCTAAAATGGCATTAGAGATAAAAATTTTACAGAGTTTACAAAATCGTGGGATTAAAATAAAACGAAACGAACTTTTGTAATAAGGGAAAAAAGAAAAATTATTCGTTAACCACAATCGTTTCCATTATCCCCGACGGAACTACCTTTCAGTATTGCTTCATCGGGGGGAAAAGCTACCTACGTCGTGGAGTGACAGTGGGTCTGCGTGATAAAGAAAATGCTTTGCAGTACATAGTCGTTTAGTATGGACGAAATACGAGTTTTTTGCTTCCTCTCCGCTGGTGATATATGTATGTATTTTATTTGTATTAAAGAAATACCCTTCATGCCCTTGCAGAAGGTATTACAAAATTGTTCAGATATTTATATCTTAAAGAGAAAACTCATTCTTGACCAGGGCGAGAAGCTGAGTCGATATAGCCTCGTTGGCTGTCCATATCTTCGCCGGTCTGAGTCGGCGGTGTTCACGCCCGCACTTTCAAAGCCACTATGTCGGGGAAGGAGTTGGAGTATCCTAAAACAATTAAACATGCAGATAGTTTTTAATGTATAACATCATATTCAACATAATGTGCATCTTTTTTTATAAGATTGGATAAATGTAACACAAGTGTAGAGTACTTTTTCTTGTCTTTTTACTGCTATGTCATTTTTATACCCTTGCAAAAAGGGTATATTAATTTTGGTCAAAAGTGTGCAACGCATAGAAGGAAGCATCTCTGACCATATAAAGTATATATATTCTTGATCAGCACGACGAGACGAGTTCAAATCGCCATGTCCGTCCGTCTGTCCGTCTGTCCGTCCGTCTGGATCAACGCAAACTCCTCCTAGACCGTTAGAGTTACAGAGTTGAAATTTTGCATGTAGGCTTGTATATACTGCAGGCGTTGTATATCTCGGATTCAGCCGGATCACCATATCATATAGCTCCCATACAAATGGCAAAGTCACGAACAGTGACTTTTCTTAATAACTTCGTTATTTTCTGAGCTATTATCATGAAATTTAATATTGTTGAGTTAATTACACATATAAACGACTATGCCAAATTTGATCAAGATCGGGTGACTATATCATATAGCTCCCATAGGAACGATCTTTCGAAAACAGTGACTTTTGCTAATAACTTCGTTACTTTTGCCGCAATTGCTTTCAAATTAAACATTTGTTATTTTAATATATCTGTTAATGACTGTGCCAAATTTGATAAAGATCGGGTAGCTATATCATATAGCTCCCATAGGAACGATCGGTGGAAAACAGTGACTTTGATCAATATCTTCGTTATTTCCTATGCTAAGATTGTAGGCAGTTCTTTCGGACACATTAGCCCTTTTAGCTTAAACGTTTTTCCACTTTGATGGCTATAAAGGTAAGGAAAGGGTTACCAAAAAAATTGCAAGGGTATACAAACTTTGACGCGGTTTATTTCTTTGATTGAAACCTTAATTTATTTACTCATAATGGGTGGTTTCAGAGAGTATACTCCGACTTACTTATAAGCAACCAGAATTGATTACTGACGGCACCTACTTCGATAGTGGATAAGGACAATAGGGTTGTGTAATGCAACAAATAAATAACTATACAATACATTTGGATTGACGCAATATTATTATATTTTAAAAACCAAAAATGTTTAAAATATCAAACTCGCACAATATAGCTTTTGTATTGACAAATCTATAGTTGACACTAAATATTCAACTAAATTTGAAAACTGCTATTGAAAAAGATATTATCCAATATCAGTGCAACGCCTACTCTATGTCATCTTACTAGTCAACGTATTGGGTCGTTGAAAAGAATTGAGCGGAGTCGAACAAATTTTATATCACATCATTTTATCAAATGCTTTGCTTTCTTAATCTAGATTAATTAAATTTTCAGTTAAAAGTATTTGTCAAACAATCTTAAGATTGCTGTATCCTGTCCTGTCATGTTACATACACCCTTTCTCGAATTTGCTTGTTGTCCCCTTATATTTATTTGCGATAGATCGCATGTCTATTAAATTGTTTTAACATACCATATGCTATCTCGCTTACTCTACAAACGCACGAGCACTCTAGCGCCGCCACTAGCCAACGGCCAATTCTGCCCTTATGGATCGCGTAGCAAAATACGTTCATACGTATATTTTGCATGTTTCTAGTCCGATTTCAATTAAAATTTGGTAGTTTGATAGAAATAGATAAGATTAATTAGTCTGCCAAATTTAATTGCGATGGTCAAAAAATTGCAAAAGCCAATCGGTTTTTTCTAAATTATGGAGGCGGAAGTGGGCGTGGCAACATAGTAAAATATATATATACTAAGCCAGTATACATACTAAATTTGGTGACTTTAGCTTTGTTTGTTTTCGAAAAAATCAGTTTTATTTAATTTTCGGGGGCGGAAATGGGCGAGGCAAAATTTTTAAATAGTCAATATCTGCGCGTCTATTAAGCTAGCTTACATACCAAATTTAGTGTCGGTAGCTGTCATAGTTTTTAAGAAAATCTGTTTTTTGTAAATTCCGGGAGCGGAAGGGGGCGTGGCAAAAAGTTGGAACAATTATTTTCTGCGCGCCAACTAAACGAGTATATAAACTGTCTCTATCTGTTATACTTTTTAAGAAAAACTGTTTTATGTAAATTCTGGGGGCGTAAGGGGGCGTGGCCAAAATTCCAATTAACTCTATATATTTACATACCACATTTGGTGGCTCTAGCTCTTATAGCCTTCGAGATCTGTGAGTTCATACAGACGGACGGACGGACGGACAGACGGACATGGATATTGATACTGATCAAGAATATTTATACTTTATATGGTCGGAGAAGCTTCCTTCTGCCTGTTACATACATTTTGTCGACTTTAATATACCATTTCACCCTATGGGTGTATGGTATAAAAACTGAAAGTATGGTTTCTATACAAATTCAGTTAACTAAGTTAAATGGTATTCAAAGTTCGACTTGATATTTATGTAACTGTTGGCAGGTGTTTCTTCTTATTTTTCGTTTGGTGGCCCAATATCAGTACAGAGATGCCCTTACGGAGTATCGCTCGATCACCAGGAAAAAATATTAATAGTCCGGATTCATCATACAATTTAAACGTGCAACTTGTAAATCAATCAGGTCTGTCACAGAAATCTCTACAAATTTTGAGGCAGTTTGTTTTTGAAATCTACCAAATAAAATGTTGATGTCACAGAAATCAAAGACATTTTATTTTTATACCCTTGCAAAAAGGATTAGTGGCGAAAAATGACGTCAAATAGAGATACAAAAAATACATAAAAAATTGGACCGTAGGGCCAAAGTGTGGTATGCAGTTTATCATAGTTTTATTAGACCTACAACTCTTTCTTAGGGTCAAAAGGTGTACCATCAATATTAAAGAATTTAAAAATGTATTTTTTTTGCCAGGTCCGAATTTTGGGTCTTTTTATGACCTTGAAAAAAAGGTATATTATTTTGTCAGAAGTGCGCAACGCATAGAATGAAGCATCTCCATATAAACTGTATATATTCTTGATCAGCACGACGATTTGAGCTAGCTCAAATAGCTAAGTCCGTCCATCTGGCTCAAAGCACACTGCTCCTAGACCGTTACAGCTATTAAGTTGAGACTGAACATTTTGTATATCTCGGACTCAGCCGGCTCAGACCACTATATAATATACATATGTAGCTTGCATACAAAAGGCAAAGTCACGAAAAGTGAAAAGACAAGTTGTCTAAATAACTTCGTTGTTTTCTAAGCTATTGTCATACAAATTAATGCTTGTGGCTACGTACAGGCTACTATATCGTATAGCTCCCATAGGAACGTTGGGTCGTAAACAGAGACTTTTATCAATAACTTTGTTTAACGCGATTTTTATAAAAATGAAGTAAGTAAGTCGTCTCGCCGACTTAGGTATACCATACACCAGTAAAGCAAATATTTCAACTTTATTAAACAAATGCATTTTCACATGCTTCTTACAAGCATATCTTAGTATCTCGCTCACTCAATCATACGAGCACCCTAGCGCCCCCACCAGCCAACGGCCAACTCCGGCCTTATGGAAAAACGTTTATATGCATAACTCGACTGTTTTTGTCCGATTTTGATCAAATTTGGTATTTTGCTAGATATTAGTATTAAATTTAAGTGTGCCAAATTTGATTGCATAAGGTAAAAAAATACGGGAGATAATCAAGTTTTTCAAATTACGGGGGCGGAAAAGGGCGTGTCAAAATTTTTATATATACAAAATGTGTGCATTTACTAAGCAAATATACATACCAAATATGGTGTCTCTAGCTAGAATAGTTTTTGAGATAAACGCTTTTTTTAAATTGCGGGGGCGGAAAGGGGCGTGGAAAAAATTTGAAATAAACTTGATCACTCTACATACTACACGAGTCTACATACCAAATTTGGTGGCTCTAGCTCTTACAGTCTCCGAGATCTAGGTGTTCATACGGACAGACGGACATGGCTAGATCGACTCGGTTGTTGATCCTGATCAAGAATATATATACTTTGTGGGGTCGGAGTTGCTTCCTTCTGCCTGTTACATACATTTTGGCGACTTTAATATACCATTTCACCCTATGGGTGTATGGTATAACAATAAATAATTGCCGGAAAACCTCTTAAAACAGTCAATTTCTTTTCCCTATACAAACGTTTTCTAACAGTCAACTTAAATAAAGTCAACTGTTGTTTTAATGTCATTGTAGTGCTCTGTAATATATAATGTGAAAAGTGAAGGAAAAATTCGAATATTGTGTTTTGTGTAGTAACATAATAGAAATTTGAATATCGTGTTTTGTGCAGTGTTTAGTAACCCATATTATCAAACGAAACCCATTAGCTATCTAATCATTATGCCACGTCCTAGAAGATCTAATCTTTCCCGGCGGAGCCGTAATACAATTAGGCAACAGAACATCGCGAATCAATTATCTGATGAACAAGGAGAATTTACACGTGAAGAGTGCCGCGTTAGTATTCAACGAAGAAGAGCATTAATTCGTGCTTCTCAATCATGAGAGCAAAGTGAAGCAGCCCGTGAAAGAGCTCGGTTGGTAAAGCAGAATCGTCGAGCAAACAACAGAAGGCAATAAATAGATAATTAGATTTAGTAGTTCAAAGGAATGTACCCCTGTTGAATTACCAACAAAAGGAAGTTTATGATACTTTAATGAAGGCAATCGCTGATGAAAATGGTGGTTTATATTTCCCAGATGCCCCTGGTGGAACTGGCAAGACATTCCTTATGTCATTAGTTTTAGCAACTGTTCGGGCGAGATCCAACATAGCGGTTGCAGTTGCTTCTTCTGGAATAGCAGCCACATTGTTAGAAGGATGCCGTACGGCTCATTCAGCATTCAAATTACCGTTAAGTCTTCAAACTTTTTAAGAACCAACTTGTAATTGCAAAACACTCAGCAGTGCCCAAAGTTTTAGCGGCATCGAAAATCATCATCTGGGACGAATGTACAATGGCGCTTAAACGTGCATTAGAAGCACTTAACCGAACATTAAAAGATTTACGCAATGACTCAAGATGTTTTGGAGGAGCAGTGATTTTACAGTCTGGCGATTTCCGCCAAATACTGCCAGTAATTCCAAGATCTACGGCTGCTGATGAAGTAAACGCTTGCCTCAAATCGTCAAATCTATGGCGCTATGTGAAGAAACTGCAGCTGACAACAAACATGAGAGTTACATTGCTTAATGATACATCTGCTGAAGATTTCTCGGAGCAAATGCTGACTATCTGTAATGGTTAAGGACCTGTCGATGAATCGAGCGGATTAATATCATTTCCAAATAATTTCTGTAATTTTGTCTCATCAAAAGACGAACTTATCAACAATGTATTTCCAAATATTATTTCTAACTACAAAAATAATGAATGGTTGAGTGAGCGAGCAATTTTAGAAGCTAAGAATAAAGATGTAGATGACCTGAACTACATAATTCAAAATAAGATCATTGGAACAATGATTGAAAACATTCAAATCTATTGACTGCGTCACAAATGAAGATGAAGCCACCAACTATCCAATTGAATTTTTAAACTCTTTGGACGTGCCTGGCTGACCACCGCACAATTTGCGCCTAAAGGTTGAATCCGTAGTAATCATGCTTCGAAAAATAAACCAACTAAAACTGTGCAACGGTACGCGTTTGGTGGTTAGTAAATTGATGAACAATGTAATTTACGTTACAATAATGATAGGAAAATTTAAAGGTGAGGAAGTTCTCATTCCGAGGATACCGATGATCCCAACCGATATGCCGTTTGAATTTAAAAGACTTCAATTTCCGATACGTCTTGCATTTGCCATGACCATCAACAAATCGCAAGGCCAATCCTTAAAAGTTTGTGGTTTAAATCTAGAACATTCATGTTTTTCCCATGTTCACGGGTCGGAAGACCATCTGCGTTGTTTGTTTTTGCGCCTGATAATGAAACAAAAAAAGTCGTGTATCACAAGGTACTTAAGTGAAGAGAAACCTATACACTAAATACAGAAATAATAATAATGAATGATTAATGTAGTTTTTTAATTTTTTTTGTATTTTTTCCAAAAAAAAAACACAATCTGCTTATTTATTGTCATTATTAAGGCGGAACAAAGTTCGCCGGGTCTCTAGTATAGGATAACTAAACTATATAGCTGTCATATAAACGAACGCTAAGGTAGCATGCTATATGGGGCGGATTGCTTTAGCTTTCGCTTCTTTTGCAAACATAAGACGTTTTATGTAAACCCTTTTTTTTTCGTTGACGGCTATAGGGAAGACAGGATTAACAAAAAACCAGAGGGCCGGGACTAACTTCGACCGCGTCAAAGTTTGTATACCCTTGCAACTTTTTAGGTAACTCTTTCCTTACCTATAGCCATCAAGGTGGAAGAACGTTTTATCGAAAAAGTTTTGCGAAAGAACGGCCTACAATCTTAGGATAGGAAATACCGAAGATATTGATCAAAGTCACTGTTTTCCACCGATCGTTCCTATGGGAGCTATATGATATAGTTACCCGATCTTTATCAAGTTCGGCACAGTGATTAACAGATATATTAAAGTAACAAATGTTTAGTTTGAAAGCAATCGCCTTAGAAGTACCGAAGTTATTGACTTTTGTCAATTGTTGACTGTTTTCGACCGATTGTTCCTATGGGAGCTATATCAAATTTGGCATAGTCATTTATATGTGTAATAACTCTCCAATATTAAATTTCACGACAATAACTCAGAATATAACGAAGTTATTCATTTATTTTTTTTATTTATTTATTTATTTATTTACGTCAACTAACACAGCAGTCGACGAAAAAGCTTAAGCTAAAGACAGATAGTAATTAATTGAAAAAGATAGCTTAGCTATATACACAACTAAACATCCCCGACCCGGTGGAGGTGTTTTATTTGCATGAGGTGCCAGCTATGCCCCGAGTCACAGCCAATGTGGTCAGGAATGAGTTGCAGCCAATCCAAGTCCAGAATATTATCATTGGTTTCGCTGTAGATGATTAAAAAGTATAGCGCGAAGAGAAGTGACAGAAAGATGAGGAGAAATTAGGTGAGAAAGGTTGTTAAAAGATTGGCAAAGAACACGAAAAGGTTCATGAAGAGAGTAGTTAGTCAGACATCTACTAAGGTGAATAGGAAAAAAGTTTCTGGTCCGACGTGATATAGCGTCTATCTAGTAAATTAGTAGAAATGACTTCGCCGTTGACTAGTTTATGGAGAAAGAGAATGCCAAATACGAGCCTACGGTTGTAAAGTGAAGGAAGATTAATAAGAAGAAGTCTGTCAGAATAAGAAGGTAGGCGAAGACTTGGCTCCCAATTAAGACCGCGTAACGCGAACTTAAGGAATTGCTTCTGTACCGATTCAATACTACGCTGGTGAACATCATATTGCGGATTCCACACTGGCGAGCAATATTTGAGAGTAGGGCGAACTAACGAAGTGTATAAAACCTTTGTTACATAGGGATCATCAAATTCTTTGGCCCAACGTTAAATGAAGCCAAGGCTGCATGCTCTATTGACAATTGAAGAAATATGAACATTAAATGAAAGTTTTGGGTCAAACATAATGCCTAAGTCTTTCAATGATGGTACACGATCGAACAAAACAGACTTAATAGAGTAATGAGCTAGGAACGAAGACAAACGACTGAAATTCATAAAAGAACACCTAGAGGCATTAAGGTGTAATTTATTAACTTGGCACCAATCACAGAACGCATCGAGATGTGATTGCAAGTACTGTTGGAAAGAAGGATCATTATAGGAATAACAAATCTTGACGTCATCTGCGAGCATGAGCACGCGTGAATGAGCCAAGGCCAAAGGCAAATCATTTATAAACAAGGTAAATAACGGTGGGCCCAGATGAGTGCCTTGGGGTACACCTGACGTAACTCGAACAGTATTAGATATCGAGGAACGAAAAGACACCTTTTGGGTTCTGCCAATAAGATACGACTTTAACCAAGCCAATAGTTTCGGGGAAAAACCAATGATGTTAAGTTTCGTGAGAAGCATAGAATGATCAACCGTATCGAAAGCCTCAGTATAAACCAGAGGGCCGGGGCTAACTTCGACCGCGTCAAAGTTTGTATACCCTTGCAATTTTTTTGGTAACCCTTTCCTTACCTTTATAGCCATCAAAGTGGAAAAACGTTTAAGCTAAAAGGCCTAATGTGTCCGAAAGAACGGCCTACAATCTTAGCATAGGAAATAACGAAGATATTGATCAAAGTCACTGTTTTCCACCGATCGTTCCTATGGGAGCTATATGATATAGCTACCCGATCTTTATCAAATTTGGCACAGTCATTAACAGATATATTAAAATAACAAGTGTTTAATTTGAAAGCAATTGCGGCAAAAGTAACGAAGTTATTGACAAAAGTCACTGTTTTCGAAAGATCGTTCCTATGGGAGCTATATGATATAGTCACCCGATCTTGATCAAATTTGGCATAGTCGTTTATATGTGTAATTAACTCAACAATATTAAATTTCATGATCATAGCTCAGAAAATAACGAAGTTATTAAGAAAAGTCACTGTTCGTGATGCAACTAGGTATATTATCAGGACCGGGAACGAAGGAAGACATCATAGATGACAAGCTAGAGATAATACAGTTTTCAGTAATACTAGGAAAAAACATACAATTTAAATGTGGGATTGAAAAGGGATAGGGTGTGGGATCCGAAACAGTAGTAGAATAAGTCGACCGAAAGAATTTAGCAAACAGATCTGCAATATCTGAATCCTTATTAGCAGTCTGGTCATTAAGTCTGAAGATGGAAGGTAGTACATTAGAGCGTCTTTTGGAATTAACAAAGTTGTAAAATCTTTTGGGATTCTTATAAAATACAAATAATTTGCATAGTCAAGTCGCGAACCAGTTTTTTTAAATCTCTTAAAATATTTCGATTTCATGTTACGGAGATTAGAGAGCCAACGTGTGAACCAGACTGGCGCACTGGAGGTAGAGACATTCACATAAGGAACGCATTTATCAATTCGAGAATTCGGAGCAGAGTAGAAAAAATTCACTGCACAATCTATATTGCAGCACTCAAATAGAAATGACCATGAAAAGAGAAAATAAGGCTGTTAAGAAGATTGAAATTTGTTTTACGAAAACATCTACGACGAGAATTTGAGATGTTATTAAATGAATTAGTAACGGAATTGTACAGAAAACAAGATAGAGGATTCTTTTAGAAGAGTTAAGTAATCAGAATTCAACTGATATAGCGGACATTCAAGTAGGCTATCAAGAAAAACATGTTGTGATGAAGGAATTAAGAAAGATAGATTATCATCAACCAGCCAAGAAATATTAGGCAAGTAAAAATCACCTAAAACTATAAAGAAATAACGATCTTTAAGACGACTAAAAATAGTTTGCAAAGCATCAGCATTGTGCATGTACCTCAGTGAAATAAGTATATGTGCATTGTCATTTTGGAAAAAAAATCAATGAAAAAGCAAATAAAAATTTTTGGTTTTTTAAACTTATTTAGTATACATGTATTGCTTAAGAAATATAACATTTTTTTTGTAATTATTCTTTAGGAACTTAAAATATTGAATTCACAAAGTTTATTCCATATGAAATAAGTATATGTGCAAAATGATAAAAGTGAAGAAAAAATAAGTAGTTTGTTGTCCTTTCCAATAATTTTTGTTATTTAATAGTTAATATGTTTTCCCTTATTAACAAGCATTTGACTAATTCGACTTGGCATTGAATTTGACAAGTTTTGCAGAGTTGAAAGGTCAATTTCATCCCATTCTTTGACTAGTGCCTTTTTAAGGTCCTTTACAGTGTCAAACTGGCGGTTATTTTTGTAGACCTTTCGTGATAATATTCCCCAAAGATCTTCAATCGGGTTTAGGTCCGGACTGATCGCAGGCCATTCCAAAATAGGTATTTTCCTATCCTCAAAAAATTTTTTTGTTTTCCGAGCAGTATGAATTGGCGCGTTGTCCTGCTGAAAAGTCCATGTATCTCCGTATAGGTCTCCAGCAAACTCAATAAGTACCATGTCTAACAATTCTATATAAATTTCTGCATTTGTTCTCGTGGGTATGAAACAGAGTGGAGACTTTCCAGCATATCAAAATGCTGCCCAAATCATTAAAGATCCTCCACCGTGGTTGCGCTTATGACATGTCTTACGTGGTTGCCTTACATCCCGCCAATACTTTTGGAAACAGTCTGGTCCATCTAGGTTAAACTTTTTTTCGTCGGAAAAAATAATATTTTTGAACTCTTCTGACCAAAATTTATATTTCTCCCCAAACGCTAGGCGCGCGTTTATGTGGCGTTGCAATAGCCTGGGTACAGCCTCGCGGGAAGCATATGTAACCGTGTCGTTCTCCTGTAAAATCTGGTTCACCCGTCTACTGGATACATTGAGCTGTAGCTGACGTTGGATTTCGCTACATGACTTACTGTCTTCCACCGCCAGTCGCCGAATTTGCCTTTTGCAGCGATTATCAATGTCGGTAGGTCGGCCGGACCGCTTATTTTTCCCGTAATTTTCGGGATTTTTGAGGAAATTGGCCACTGTGTTTCTATGCCTATTAACTCTAGCAGCAATATATGTTATGTTCTTTCCAGCTTCAGCCAATCCTGTGATCAGACCTTGGTCTTTGGGCGACAAATGCGATCCACGAGGCATTCTAACATAAAATCACATTAACAACTAGATTCTTGAACTCAAATACAATTTAAATTGTTCTAGTCACCTTCTAATTACAAAATTATTTTTTGTTCTGCACACTTAAACGCTTGAACATACTCTAAAGCACAATGTTAGCACAATGCACATATACTTATTTCATAAGAAATCGACGATCTGCGTCGCAAATTTGAGATAACGGTACTAAGAATGAAGTTCAAAGAGAAGACGTGGAATATGTACACATGCTATATGAATGTATGAAGAAACGTGCATACTCCAAAACAATGTACGGTTAGATTTTAGATAGATGTAGGTCATGATATCAGAAGCTGGAGGAATATATGAACAAGAAATATAAAAGCTAAGGTTGGAACATGTAACTTCAACGCAAATAAACTCAACACCTAAGGGCAGATCAATCGGCACAACACTTGAACACAGATTCGAGTTGACAGCAATGAGCACTCTACCGCCACGACGACCATTATTAGAAAGAATTTCGTTATCCAAAACAGAGTTGAGACAAGTTTTAGAAAAAGCTAATATGTCAGCCGAAAAGGTTCTATCACAGAACAGTTTCGAGAGCTTGGTAAGAAGTCCTCTTACATTTTGATAATGAATGCAAAGACTAGACGTTATTAGTTTTTTGAAGCAGAAGATAAATTGGGAAGGTGGACAGGCAACGGACGGGAGCGCCTATTGGGCGCAAACTCGTGTACAACTAGGCCCTCTGGCCAGAAATTAGTGTCAACCATAGCTGAGAAATACTCATTGGGTCTAGAAAACTTAAACTTTTAAATTAAAGTTATTGAGAAGTCACTGTTCGTGACTTTGCCGTTGGTATGGGAGCTATGTGATATAGTGGTCCGATCCGGCTGAATCCGAGATAGGTTGTACCTGTGCACTATATACAAGCCTACATACAATTTCAGCCCTGTAGCTCTTACGGTCTAGGAAGAGCTTGCGCTGATCCAGACGGACAGACGGACGGACGGACATGGCTATTTGAACTCGTCTCGTCGTGTTGATTTTTATATATTTTATATGGTCGGAGATGCTTCCTTTTATGCGTTGTACATTTCTGACCAAAAGTAATATACCCTTTTTGCAAGGGTATAAAAAAAAAAACTTGCAAAGGCATCCAAACTTTGGGGCGGCCGAAGTTCGTTCTGGTAATTTTCTTCATTTTTCGACCTCATGTGAAATTTTGAGGCTTTATTGGGTTACAATGTTAACACACATCTACATCTGTATCAGCTAATCCGTAATGTTTTAATAAAGGCTGTAGTCGGTAATGGAAATTAAATAATATTTCAGATAGGTATTGTTCTCGTTAGCATAATCAGCCCCGTGACCAAAGTAAAAATCAATCGTAAAATAGTAATAAATATTTATTTGTTGCTTTTGGCAACACATGTAAAGATTATAAAAACAAATTTTTATGTCCTTGCGACAGGGTCATTGTGGTATTGTGTGGACGTACAAGTCTTGTAACAATTTTTTAAAATCAAAAATTGACGATTATGCAAAAAGGCCATCGGAAAAAGAAACAGAAAGAGGCGAGGCAAACTGGAATGCAAAGATATACATTCCACCGAGCACCTTTAAGGGAGTGAGTCAGTCCTTTGCGTGAGCACACATGATTTCTTTTGGCCCTAAGTATGACATTTGTGTTGTTTTATGCCTACCTCAGGTTGCAGCCTGCGGCATAAAAACGGCAAAGTTCCGCAACACATGAGCGATAAAAGTTAAATATGCAAAGATAAAAATCTATAATTTTTTATTGGCTTCCTTTCTTTCTGCCTGAGAGGATTGTGAACGCTAGATGGAAAACGGAGGATTCGTTTATGTCACCCTGCGGTGACTCTAATTTGCCCTTTAGCCCAATTTGTTGCGGTGATTTTGGTTGCGCAAATTTTTACGATTTGCGATTTTGCACGAATTATGTATATACTTTTTTATAGTTTTACAATATGGCAACCCAGTTAGAGGTAGCTATCAAAATGGCATTAGGCATTAAATTGAATTAAAAATTTTGTGATTAACAAAATGAGTTGATTTCTTTTTAACACTAGTTACAATTTATCCTCTCTATCCTAAAAGCAGCATTTGTTTCGCATTTATGACGTAACTTAGAATCGTCAACAGATAAGCCAAGATAAACTCACAAGAGGGACCGTCATGGTTCTTGTATGCAACTAATATGCAACTCTATAGGTAAGTGACATTCTGCACTCCTAGGCACCAAACCATCATACAAATGGTCGGGAATAATTTGCTTAAGTAGGTTGGCGTGTTATTTCTTCATGACCATCTAGCAGTCTATTCTGGTCATTTCGTTCTAATGCCAATTACTAATTCAGATTTAATTGTCCGCCAAGAAACTCTTTATCCACCTCATGAAACTAGTGCTGATTGACGCAGCCCATTGATGATCCAACTTGAGCAGGTGTGGGTTTGTGAATATGTAAAAGAATGTAAAACATATACATACATACGTATTAATGTATTAAGTGTATCATTATGAACACCTAGTAGTGTGAAAGAGGCAGAAAGAGTAAGAGAGTTAATAATATAAAATGATTTAATGGTCATAGACGGCAAGAGTAAAAAAATGAAGTAAGTAAGTCGTCTCGACGACTTAGGTATACCATAAACCAGAAAAACAAATATTTAAAATTTATAATAACAATTGCACTTACATATTTTTCACATGGTTTTTAGAAGCATCTATGTATTAGAATCTCGTTCACTAAAGCATACGAGCACCCTAGCGCCCCCACCAGCCAACGGCCAACTCCGTCCTTATGGAAAAACGTTTATATGCATAACATGGCTATTTGTAATCCGATTTTGATCAAATTCGGTATGTTGCTGGATATTAAGTGAGAGAAATTTGATTGCACAAGGTAGAAAATTACGGGAGAAAATCGATCGTTTTTTCAAATTACGGGGGCGGAAAGGGGCGGTAACACTCACAAAATGTGCGCATTTACTAAGCATACCAAATATGGTGTCTTAGCCCCGTAATGCTTCCCAAAAAAATTAAATGTCTAGTGGAAGTTTTAGCGAATCAAAGGCAAGAGGCCGACGAGAAGTTCAAACAAATATACACATGGTTTGGCTAAGGAATTGAATATATGTAGAAGTAAAGAAACAACAGGTAATAACAGGTAGACAAACGAAACGTGAAGATTACGACACGTCTAACTGTAAAGATTACTTCCGAGTCTCCATGTATATTCCACTTCTGGAAAATATTATTGAAGATTTAAAAATTCGATTTCAAGAAGTTCTAGATGGCTTCAAATTATGTTCACTGCTTCCAAAAAATGTCAAGGATAAGGATAGAGTTAATTGGAATTTTGGCCACGCTCCCTTACGCCCCCAGAATTTACATAAAACTGTTTTTCCTAAAAAGTATTACAGATAGAGACCTCAAGTTTGGTTTGTATACTCGTTTAGTTAGCGCGCAGAAAATAATTGTTCCAACTTTTTGCCACGCCCCCTTCCGCCTCCGGAATTTACAAAAAACAGATTTTCTTAAAAACTATGAAAGCTACCGACATTAAATTTGGTATGTAAGCTTAATAGACGCGCAGATATTGACTATTTAAAAATTTTGCCACGCCCATTTCCGCCCCCGCAAATTAAACAAAACTGATTTTCTCGAAAACTAACAAAGCTAAGGTCACCAAATTGAGTATGCCACGCCCACTTCCGCCTCCAAAATTTAGAAAAAACCGATTGGCTCTTGCAATTTTTTGACCATCGCGATCAAATTTGGCAGACTAATTAATCTTATCTATTTCTACCAAACTACCAAATTTTGAAATCGGACTAGAAACATGCAAAATATGCGTATGAACGTATTTTGCTATGCGATCCATAAGGGCAGAATTGGCCGTTGGCTAGTGGCGGTGCTAGAGTGCTCGTACGTTTGTAGAGTAAGCGAGATAACATATGGTATGAGCATGTTAAAATAATTTAATAGACATACATTTGGTTTTCGAAATTTTAAATATTTGTTTCACCTGGTGTATGGTATACCCAGGTCGGCGAGACGACTTACTTACTTCATTCAACCTTGCGACGTGTGAAAACATGGCTAAGAACAACCATGCTACAGAATAGATTGGTAGGTCTAGCACTGCTGAATATGTATTCATTATGACATTGAAGTAAAACCAGAAGATATCATTCAACGGTTCGCAAATCTAGGAGCACATCGAATGGTTTTGTAATTTATGTTTGCGACAGCAACTTATTTCTTATCTCATTATATAGTATATTCTTTGATGAATTGTAGAATTTTGATTTTACCAAAAATCAAGTTTGAAAACACTTCTATCTATGTACATATATAATATTTATGACTTACCAAAATATTAATATATATTTAAGCAATTATATAGGTATAATAAAATGAAATTTCTTCCATACTTAACCTAAAAAAATGTTTGTCTTCGATTTCCTCCTTTATTATCTATCTTTTGTAGGTAAGCTTTTACAAGGAAAAGGGTTTAACAAAAAATGTTTCTCACATTACAATCAATTAAAAACCAGAGGGCCGGGGCTAACTTTGACCGCGTCAAAGTTTGCATACCCTTGCAACTTTTTTGGTGACTCTTTCCTTTTCAAAGTGGAAAAACGTTTTATCTAAAAAGGCTAAAGTTTGCGAAAGAACGGCCTACAATCTTAGCATAGGAAATAACGAAGATATTGACCAAAGTCACTGTTTTCCACCGATCGTTCCTATGGGAGCTATATGATATAGTTACCCGATCCTTATCAAATTTTGCACAGTCATTAACAGATATATTAATCATATTAAGCAATCGCGTCAAAAGTAACGAAGTTATTGACAAAAGTCACTGTTTTCAGAGATCGTTCCTATGGGAACTATATGATATAGTCACCCGATCTTGATCATATTTGGCACAGTCCTTTATATGTATAATAAAATCACCAATATTAAATTCACGACAATAGAAAATAACGAAGTTATTAAGAAAACTCACTGTTCGTGACTTTGCGGTTTGTATGGGAGCTATATGATATAGTGGTCCGATCCGGCTGAATCCGAGATATACAACCCCTGCAGTATATACAAGCAAGTATACAAGTATAAATTTCAACTCTGTAGCTCTTGCGGTCTAGGAGGAGTTTGCGTTGATCCAGACGGACGGACGGACATGGCTATTTGAACTCGTTTCGTCATGCTGATCAAGAATATATATACTTTATATTGTCGGAGATGCTTCCTTCTATGCGTTGCACACTTCTGACCAAAATTAATATACCCTTTTTGCAAGGGTATCAAAAGTCGGGATTATAATGCAATTCGCATAATTCGTGAATTATTGAATTTTCTTTGCCCACTTTTATAAGTTCCGTTCGACACCGAAAAAAAAGATTAGTTCACATTGTGCCAAAAATCAGAAGACCCAGAGATCGAAAGAAGTTGAAAAGTTGGGAGCAAATATACCTTTCAACTATGAATTGAAACAAAAAACCAAAATAGGAAAAAATTAGTTTATTGAATTTTCAAAAATTTATTACAGTCATCCGTTCGACACGGTATGTGCGAATTTCTACCGTTCTAAGTACTACCACTAATCATAGAATACGTATTCTATGGTTAGTGGTACTACGTTCGGTACATTTGGTAGAGTGAACTGCAACGTCAAAAAAAAAAAAAATTTCAATTTATGTTTAATTTTAAATATAAGTACAATAATTGTGTAATTTGTAACTGCTTTTAGATTCAAGTGTAACGAAAAAACCTGAATATATTTGATTTTATGACAAAACTTTGCTGTATTACCCCGATGGGAAAAAATGTCTGTTCGACATGTCTGTGCGAAAAAAATTAAAAATATTTTTCTAAAGCAAAATATGAAATTTTGCATATGAAACAAAAATATTTTGAAAATACCATTAAAGAATGATCCTTAAAAATGTTTACGTTAAAATTATCTCTAGTTTCGCTGAAATCCTTCCTTATGCAAATGGCTCCCAAAAAGACTTCCGTTTTTGTCCGTGCGAGCTGCGTCACATTTTAGAAAATTTAAAAATAAAAATACACTACACTTAAAAAAAGTGCAACACAAGAGGCATGTAATAAAGTAAAACTATATTTAAAAAAGCGTCGTGTTGTAACTTTTTTTCACTTTGAATGTGTACAAACGTCCGTAGCTACCCCGCGGAAATACCCATATTCTTGAACAGCCGAGTCGTTCGTTTGAACGTACGTATGAACGTATGAGCTAGAGACAGCATTTTTGATGGTTCGTGTAGTATGTAAATAGAGTTAATTCGACTATCGGCCACGCCCCTGGAAAACTGATTTTCATAAATACTATAACAGCTAGAGACATGAAATTTCGTAAGTATACCTTAGTTCGCGTATATGTACATACATATGTACTTATTTATGTACATGTGACATTCTGTGCCTTGTATGGTGCATGGTAAAAAAAAAGTATAGATTTTGCATTACGCACAGTTCAACAAATGATATCTAAATTTTATCCCCATCTCACTATATACCCTAACACGAACTCATAGCAATTAAATTAATGAAACCATAAATAAAAATGACAACTTTTATTTTGTTGCCTTGACAACAGCACAAAAGAGCAAAAGATAAATAAAGTGCATGAACAAAAATGAGAAAAATGGAAAATAAATTGAAATAGATAACCCTAACTGAAACCACTTTCCGGGGCACTGAAGCGTAAATCGAATCCAGGAAAAGAATGGTTAAGTGGATATGCCGGTTTCGGTTAGAGACTAAAGCAAAAGCAAATGCGCAAAAGCAAATATGGCACAGTCTCCCAATGACAACAGACCAAATAAGACACAGAAATCCTATTGATGTCCAAGGCAAATACCAATTAGTAGTTCAATCTCACAGGCCAAGAGATGGAATGCAAGGACTTTTTTAAGTTGTGTACATCATAAACCGGGCCCATTCGCAGCTTTCCTTTGCATGACGCCCACACCTTGAACAACTTGAACACAACGTTTGGCGATGAGAGAGCAGAGAGATTGTGGTTTGGGACATTAAAATGGCATTTAACACCCAAAACCCATAAATGTGGCAATTAAAATCTTATTTTCGTTTATTACGTTTTCTCTTGGGGAGCAGCTGCAATCACTCAGCCCCACCTCCACCCCTCACACAATAAACACGTCCAAAAAATGTCCAACAAAAAATATTAAGAATTTTTGTCGCCCGCCTTCCTTAGCCACCTGTTTCCCGCGTAATTGAATCATTTTAGCGCCATTTATTTTGTCCTTTTGGCAAAGATTTTTCGACAGCGAGTCGCGCTATTGAGATTTTCGGAGGGGAGAAGAAGAATGGCGAGAGGGAAGCGGTAATTGTGACATTTGTAAAACAATTTCTATTTTCCGAAATGAAATCTGCAACAGCATAAAAGACAGAGAGGTTAGAGCTACAAAAGTTGTCGAGTGAATACGGGTCTGGTTGCGAGTCCGTGTCCGGGTCCCGGCCTTAGCGGTGTGCTCGAGCACATAAATAATAATGCGTTAAATTTGCGCGTTGATTAATGTAAAGCAGTCAATCTCCGAATGAAAGTTTTCTATTTGAACTCAGGTGTTGCCGCCTAGATGGAGGGAGTGAAAAGAACAAAAATGAAGTAAGTAAGTTGTTGCGTGAATTCTGTATACTATGTAGGAAGTGACACGCCTTTTAATACCGTTTAAGGGCCGGGGCTAACTTCGACCGCGTCAAAGTTTGTATACGCTTGCAACTTTTTTGGTATCTTCTTCCTTACCTATAGCCATCAAAGTGGAAAAACGTTTTATCTAAAAAGGCTAATGCTTGCGAAAGAACGGGCAGCAATTTTAGCATTGGAAATAACGAAGATATTGATCAAAGTCACTGTTTTCGACCGATCGTTCCTATGGGAGCTATATGATATAGTCTCCCGATCTTGGCATAGTCGTTTATATGTATTATAAACTCACCAATATTAAATTTCACGACAATAGCTCAGAAAATAACGAAGTTATTGAGAAAAGTCACTGTTCGTGACTTGCAAGCCTACATGCAAGTAGCTCTCAGGGGCGTGGGGGGGGGGAGGGGTGACAAGGAGCTCACATAGACATTTTACTGGAAAAATCTACCAGAGGGCAGAAAATTAGAGAAGTGGAAGAAAAAGAGTATCAAAAAAAAGTTTTGCTTGTCTTGATCGATGTTGCTAGAACTTTGGGAAGGCAAGGATTGGCTTTTCGTGGTCACGAAGAATCAGAAGAAACCAGTGGTGGAAATTTCAAACAGATTGTGTATTTGATTGCACGTCATTGTCCTTTATTGCAAAAGTGGTTAGATGAAACTTCGAAAAGACCGCGTCACGTTACGTACCGCAGTCCGATCACTCAAAATGAATTCATCGACCTTTTAGGGTCTAAAACACAAGAAGCCATTGTAAGTGAAGTGAACAAAGCAGGTATTTTTATACCATACACCCATAGGGTGAAATGGTATATTAAAGTCGCCAAAATGTATGTAACAGGCAGAAGGAAGCATCTCCGACCCCACAAAGTATATATATTCTTAATCAGGATCAACAACCGAGTCGATCTAGCCATGTCCGTCTGTCCGTCCGCCCGTCCGCCCGTCCGTCCGTCCGTCCGTCCGTCTGTCCGTATGAACAACTAGATCTCGAAGACTATAAGAGCTAGAGCCACCAAATTTTTTATGTAGACTCGTGTAGTGTGTAGAGTGATCAAGTTTATTTCAAATTTTTGCCACGCCCCTTTCCGCCCCCGCAATTTAAAAAAAGCGTTTATCTCAAAAACTATTCTAGCTAGAGACACCAAATTTGGTATGTATATTCGCTTAGTAAATGCACACATTTTGTATGTATAAAAATTTTGCCACGCCCTTTTCCGCCCCCGTAATTTGAAAAACTCGATTATCTCCCGTATTTTTTTACCTCATGAAATCAAATTTGGCACACTTAAATTTAATACTAATATCTAGCAAAATACCAAATTTGATCAATCGGATAAAAAACAGTCGAGTTATGCATATAAACGTTTTTCCATAAGGCCGGAGTTGGCCGTTGGCTGGTGGGGGCGCTAGGGTGCTCGTATGATTGAGTGAGCGAGATACTAAGATATGCTTGTAAGAAGCATGTGAAAATGCATTTGTTTAATAAAGTTGAAATATTTGCTTTACTGGTGTATGGTATACCAAAGTCGGCGAGACGACTTACTTACTTCATTTCTATCATGGCTGACACAACTCCAGACCTATCACATCAAGATCGACTCGCCATCAACATTCGGTACGTGCGTCAAACAAATGATAGATTAGTTCCCGTTGAAAGGCTTCTGAAAATGGATGTTGTCTTAACGAAAAAAACGGGAGAAGAGTTGTCCAATAAAATTGTAGTTGCACTTCAGTCACTCAATATCTCGACCAAAAACATTGTTTTTCAATCATACGACTTTGCTAATAACATGTCAGGTAAATATATTGGCACACAAAAAAAACTGTCCGAAAAATGTGAAAAAGAAATCCCTTACATTCCATGCCAAGATCATCGGACCAACACATTTGTTGAAACAGCATGCAATGCAAGTGTTTTGATTTCAGAGTTTTTCAATGTTTTAGAAGCTTTGTATGTATTTTTCTATGGTAGCACAAAACGTTTCCAAAGTTTAGGTGAAGAATTGAAAAGTATTGAAAATTCATTGCAATTGAAAAATTTGTCGAAAACTCGATGGACTGCTAGAGCTGAGTCAGTCAAAGCCATGTGGATTTCTTTTGAAGGAATTGTGGACGTTTTAAAAAAAATGATAAACGATCCAGAATTTTTCGATTCTCGTACACGTACGTCCGCTTCTGGTTTGCTCAAAAAAATTCTGGATTTTGATTTTATCAGCTCGTTATTTTTTTGCAAAAATGTCATGTTCAAAGTCAAACATTTGACGGAAAATTTGGAGGCGGTAGAATTGAACGTCATTGATGCTTCTTTATTAAAGTACAAGCGCATCATTTGAACAAATGGACGATGACGACCAGATCAAAGCATTGATAAATAGCTCGGCTGTATTTGCTGAAAAATTGAAGATTAATCCTCGAGACGATTTTTCGAAACGTCACAGAACGCGTCGTGTACCAAAAAGTATGATGCAAATCCAGAAACAGCTCACAATTTTGATTTATTGACATTTTATCGAAAAGAATTCAGGACTGTGCTTCAAGTTTTCAACAATTGCCTTTCAAGAAAACTTGAAAGACACTTTTTCAACATTTGCGTGTGTCCAGAAAGTTTTCCAAATTCCAATTGACAGAAAAAATGTCACAATGAATTCAATCGAATCCATTGTGCAATTAGAACCCTTTTATTTTAGCGAGGAACCAGAATGTTTGCTTCCTGAGTTGCAAATTCTTTTCGATTCATGTAAAGAGTGTACGAATTTCAAAGATATTTCGGAAGTTGTGTTTAAGTTGAAACATGTGATTCCCTTAGCCTACAAACTCGTTTGTTTTATTTTGACTGCTCCTGTAACATCAGCTTCTTGTGAACGATCATTTAGTAAATTTAAGTTGGTTTTCAATCATTTGCGAACAACGATGGGAGATGATCGGTTGAATGCATTGATGCTACTTTATTCTTCAAACGATAAGGTAGACGACATAAACATTCACGAACTCGTAGAAAAATGGTCGTTATTGAAACACCGCAGAGTGAAAATTTAAATAGAATTGATCAACGAATAAAAGGAACTTAGAAATATTTGTCGTCCATTTCTGCGCAATGTAAGTTTTAGTTACACATTCATGTACGTACCAAATGCTGTAATTATAATTTTTGCCAAATTATCTTCAAAGAATAAATTCCTTATATACTGACCTTGTTTTATCAAAGTAAATTTATTTCTACCGCAAATCTACATGCTGTTGGCAAATACACGAGGTAAGTCGGCAATTCAATGAGAATCATCCCCCCATTATCGACAACCTCGCTACGCCCCTGGTAGCTCTAACGGTCTAAGAGGAGTTTGCGTTGATCCAGACGGACGGACAGACGGACGGACGGACGGACATGGCTATATAAACTCGTCTCGTCATGCTGATCAAGAATATATATACTTTATAAATTATCCAAAATTAATATACCCTTTTTGCAAGGGTATAATGAAGTAAGTAAGTCGACTCGTCGACTTGGGTATACCATACACCAGGTGAAACAAATATTTAAAATTTCGAAAACAAAATGTATGTCTATTAAATTGTTTTAACATGCCTCATAACCATATGCTATCTCGCTCACTCTACAAACACATGAGCACTCTATCGGCGCCAATAGCCAACGGCCAATTCTGTCCTTATGGATCGCGTAGCAAAATACGTTCATACGCATATTTTGCATGTTTCTAGTCCGATTTCAATAAAATTTGGTAGTTTGGTAAATAGATAAGATTAATTAGTCCGCCAAATTTGATTGCAATGGTCAAAAAATTGCAAGAGGCAATCGGTTTTTTCTAAATTATGGAGGCGGAAGTGGGCGTGGCAACATTTTAAAATATATATATTCTGCGCGCATACTAAGCCAGTATACATACTAAATTTGGTGACTTTAACTTTGTTAGTTTTCGAGAAAATCAGTTTTGTTTAATTTGCGGGGGCGGAAATGGGCGTGGCAAAATTTTTAAATAATCAATATCTGTGCGTCTATTAAGCTAGCTTACATACCAAATTTAATGTCGGTAGCTGTCATAGTTTTTAAGAAAATCAGTTTTATTTAAATTCCGGGGGCTGAAAGGGGCGTGGCAAAAATTTGGAACAATTATTTTCTGCGCGCTAACTAGACGAGTATACAAACCAAATTTGATGTCTCTATCTATTATACTTTTTCAGAAAAACAGTTTTGTGTAAATTCTGGGGGCGTGAGGGGGCGTGGCCAAAATTCCAATTTACTCTGTATATTTACATATCACACGAGTCTACAAACCAAATTTGGTGGCTCTAGCTCTTATAGCCTCCGAGATCTGCGTGTTCATACAGACGGACGGACGGACGGACATGGCTAGATCGACTCGGTTGTTGATCCTGATCAAGAATATATATACTTTATGGGGTCGGAGAAGCTTCCTTCTGCCTGTTACATACATTTTGGCGACTTTAATATACCATTTCACCCTATGGGTGTATGGTATAATTAAGTTTACCTCCGAATAATGTGCCTCATTTATGCCTCAAAAATGGAACATCCGACCACAGTGCGTTGTACGCATAACGAGGCAAAAATTTACAGACGAACGAACTAAAGACGGCTATTGAAGCCGATCAAGAATATATATACATATATTATGGTGGTTTCCACCTCCTGTTACATTTAGCATGATGACTTTAATGTACCACTTCATTCTCAGGGTGCATGGTATAATTACTATCTTGAATTTATTTTTATAGCACTAACATAGATAAAACTCTAATTTAAAATAGTTCACATGATAAGTTTCTCGAAACTTTTAAGTCGAATTCTTTTCATTTCAACCGTGTAAATGTTTCATTATTTTAATTGAATAACATTCCCCAACTTCCTCCCCAGCTTCACGGCTAAGCCTGCAGGACCCCCGCTCCCTTTTCCACTCAGTGCCAAATACGAAAACATTTAGCGAAACGTTTATTTCATTATTACGCTTAGGGGAATGCAAAACACCGGAAAAATTGTATAAAAGTCAAATTGAAAAAGTCAAAAAGTGTATGATTGTGTGTGTGCGTAAGTGTGTAGTTGTAAGAGGGTTGGCCCACCCACAAGGGTTGGGAAAACTCAAACAAACCGGAACAGAAGCAGAAAACAAGCCTAAGCCCGCCAAGGATTTCCACCCAAGTACTAGCTACAAGCTCACCACCAATAACAACCAACCCAACAACACAACAAACACAATACAAACGAGGATAAAAAAAATTCAAAAGGGGCCCAAACCCTAGACAAAAAGGCTGACACTTGTGCTGATGCCCTGCCCTGCCCGCTCATCGTCATCCGGGATATTATTCACCCCCCGCGGTTGGGCACTCAAATCACATGCATAAGGTTTTTAAGTTTTGTGCTTTGTCATACACGTAACTGCTTGGAGGACAATCTGTAGATACAGTTGTATAGATATGATAAAAGACGCGCATTGTGACAGTATCTCTGACTCAGTCGGAGGCGGTTGATGATGACGACGGCGATGACGATGTGGAAGATTATGTGGATGTCAATGAGGAGCGGGGGCAGAATAAAACGGTACACATGTTTTGGTGTCACCAATGGGAGAAAAAAAGGAACACAAGGGCAGGATTTGCGGGAAATATTAAGCATGCGACCAAGAAGGAAATCTTAAAGAGTAGGCTTAAATAGCACAGCCTAATTAATAGAAATTTTTCATATTTTTATGGGTTTTTCTATATTGGCAGACTAAGTAACTAGAATGTTCATTTATATGGCTATGTATATTTATCTTTTAAATGTTAAATAAATACCTTAATCTTTTAGAAAAAAAGACCTAACACATTCTATATTTCTATATCGACATTGATATAGACAAGAAATAACAATAACACACGATCATAACTTCATTCATCTTCTAGTTATTACCGACTAAAAACTAATACATTTAGTGAACTGTTCACATCCTAATTTCAAGAGTTGCTAATTAGGCTGGTTCACTAATAAGCAAGAATGGATACAGTGGGTGGTCGCCGACTTCGGTATACCACGCACCAAGTGAAACAAATAAACAACGCCCAACTCCGACCATACTACTCTTATCTTGGATATATTGTCCAATTTTCTTCCAATTCGGATTTTAAATAAATATTTTACATATCCGTCCGCATTACACGAGTTTACATCCTAAAATTTGTTGACTCTAGTTCTTATAGTCTCCGACATCTAGGGGTCTATACTGACGGCTGTTCCCGCTGATGCAGCATGCAGCGATTGTTCCTATGGGAGCTATATGATATAGTTACCCGATCTTGATCAAATTTGCCACAGTCGTTTATATGTGTAATTAACTCACCAATATTAAATTTCACAATACCACAATAGCTCAGAAAATAACAAAGTTATTGAAAAAAGTCACTGTTCGTGACTTTGTCGTTTGTATATGAGCTATATGATATAGTGGTTCGATCTGGCTGAATCCGAGTTTTATTTTTATACCCTTGCAAAAAGGGTATATTAATTTTGGTCAAAAGTGTGCAACGCATAGAAGGAAGCATCTCTGACCATATAAAGTATATATATTCTTGATCAGCACGACGAGACGAGTTCAAATCGCCATGTCCGTCCGTCCGTCCGTCCGTCTGGATCAACGCAAACTCCTCCTAGACCGAAAGAGCTACAGAGCTGAAATTTTGCATGTAGGCTTGTATATACTGCAGGCGTTGTATATCTCGGATTCAGCCGGATCGGATCACTATATCATATAGCTCCCATACAAATGGCAAAGTCACGAACAGTGACTTTTCTTAATAACTTCGTTATTTTTTGAGCTATGATCATGAAATTTAATATTGTTGAGTTAATTACACATATAAACGACTATGCCAAATTTGATCAAGATCGGGTGACTATATCATATAGCTCCCATAGGAACGATCTTTCGAAAACATTGACTTTTGTCAATAACTTCGTTACTTTTGACGCGATTGCTTTTAAATTAAACATTTGTTAGTTTAATATATATGTTAATGCCTGTGCCAAATTTGATAAGGATCGGGTAGCTATATCATATAGCTCCCATAGGAACGATCGGTGGAAAACAGTGACTTTGATCAATATCTTCGTTATTTCCTATGCTAAGATTGTAGGCGTTTCTTTCGGAAACATTAGCCCTTTTAGCTTAAACGTTTTTCCACTTTGATGGCTATAGGTAAGGAAAAAGTTACCAAAAAAGTTGCAAGGGTATACAAACTTTGACGCGGTCGAAGTTAGCCCCGGCCCTCTGGTTTATTTATTTATTTAGAGCTAACTTATAATTGAAATTATGGGTTAGCGTGTGTTTTTATGGCTATGGCAGCGTTGGCCTTCAGCTCATGCTTGTCTAGGTCTAGATATGTACAAAGATATTTACATAGATTGTTTTCTTAGTTTTAATTTAGTGTTAACTTATTGTATGTGTGAGTATTGTTAATGTTTTACATGTTTTATATGTTGTGGTACAGGGTTGTGTTTTTTAGGTATTGTAGAATTTTTAGCGTGTTTGTGGGTGTGAGGTTTGAGAGGCATTCAAGTGGGTTGGTGTTATTAAATATTGCAAGTCTTTGTGTTACGAAGGAGTTGCAGGATGCGAGTATGTGTTCTATTAAGATGTTTTGGTTGCAATATGGGCACGTTCTGGGTGTACGGTCAATGTAGGATTTGTGGGTAATCTTTCGTCCGAGTCTAAGTCTTGTTATTTTGATTTGGTCTTTGCGTGCAAGAGAACGTGGATTGTTTTTGAACAGGTGGTAGCTGTTGTGTTTGCTGTGATTTGTATTTTTGTACCAAAATTAATATACCCTTTTTGCAAGGGTATAAAGAATCAAAACAAAAAAAAACTTGCAAGTGTATACAAACTTTGACGTGGTCGAAGTTAGCCCCGGCTCTCTGGTTTTTTGTTTATATCACCATTACAAATCAAGTTATGTTGATAAAAAATTGGAAATATGAGGTGGGTCAAATAAGCTTTGAGCCACTGTCTGTACATAATATGCGCATAATATCGTGGGTACTTAAAAGTACCCATCATACTTGAAATACATGTGTAAGTATGTAGGGGAGTGGGCCCAGTTGTGACATTCTCAAATATTTTTGAAATGCGGTATTGAATAACAGTTTGAGCCCTGTAAATCATGTTTGTTAGACGTTCTGCAGTTTTTGACAGACCCCAACGTTAATAATCGTATTGTATATACGCGTACCAAACATCGTGTTGAAAATCGTGCGACCAAAATTTTGTGAAATTAACAGTGAAAAGGTGAGTGTAATGCATGAAGATATTGTATTTGCCGTATATTTTGTGATTCCATAAAAATTTATGTGATTATGTAGTGTCTATAATGTCCCATTTTTTTTTTTTTGCACTCGGATTATGTAAAACTGTCAAATTCCAACATTTTTGTTGTTGTTTAACAACAAGGAAAGGAAATTTACATATTGAGACCAGTTTGTCCGAGAATATTCTGGAAGATCTCGACCGGGAATGTTCATTCGAAGTGCGCTAACATGAAAGCAAGTTATTTCACATGCAACAACTGCGAAAGTGACATGGACGCCGAGGAATAAAAATCTTTGTCATTTATGGCTATTTTCTTTTGTTTTTTTTTTCATTGTTTTTGCCATTGAAGGCCTACATAATAAATAAACCATAAAATTACAACAATTGGTGTGACATTCCTTTCATATTTTCTTATTTTCAGTGAATTTTTGAACTTTTGAACTTTTTTCGGCCTAAAAAAAGTTATCTAAATTAAACCTGTTCAAACATTTTTTGAGTAACTCAAATAAACATACATTCTTTGAAAAAAAGTTGCGTTTGGTTAATATTTAAATGTTAAACTTCTTAATTTTTAATTTTCCGGAACTGAAGAAAAAATGTCGAGGTTTTTCAAAACCCGGGTCATAACTGGGCCCTCTCCCCTACATATGTACATATCACCCTATGGGTGCATGGTATAAAAAATGATTTTTACCGCAATATGTACTATGAATGTCGTGATGAAATTGAAGTTCAATTATTGAACACTAATATAAAGTCAGACATATATCCAACGTCAATACCCAAAACCTTATACATTTTTCGCCTCCTAAAATTTATAACTTTAAAGTAAACATCCGTGCAATAACAATTGTGCCCCTAAAATTCAAAAGCGTGAGAACGCTAATTAAGCATTAAAATTATATTATCTATATTTATCGGTCTACCTTATTTTATAACGCAAAACAGCAAGTTATGCATATAAACCTTTTCCACTAGTCGGAGTGTGATCTTACTTCATTTTGATATTTATTTCATTATCTCTTCAACTGTTTCTTTATTTCTCATTAACCAGGTAATCTACTAAAAGTGTTAAATCCGATACATAACCAGAGGGCCGGGGCTAACTTCGACCACGTCAAAGTTTGTATACCCTTGCAACTTTTATGGTAACTCTTTCCTTACCTATAGCCTTAAAAGTGGAAAAACGTTTAAGCTAAAAAGGCTAATGTTTCCGAAAGAACGGCCTACAATCTTAGCATAGGAAAAAACTAAGATATTGATCAAAGTCACTGTTTTCCACCGATCGTTCCTATGGGAGCTATATGATATAGTAGCCCGATCTTTATCAAATTCGGCACAGTCATTAACAGATATATTAAACTAACAAATATTTAATTTGAAAGCAATCGCGTTAAAAGTAACGAAGTTATTGACAAAAGTCACTGTTTTCGAAAGATCGTTCCTATGGGAGCTATATGATATAGTTACCCGATCTCGATCAAATTTGGCACAGTCGTTTATATGTGTAATTACCAATATTAAATTTCATGACAATAGCTCGGAAAATAAAGAAGTTATTGAGAAAAGTCACTGTTCGTGACGTTGCCATTTGTATGGGAGCTATATGATATAGTGATCCGATCCGGCTGAATCCGAGATATACAACGCCTGCAGTATATACAAGCCTACATGCAAAATTTCAGCTCTAACGGTGTAGGAGAAGTTTGCGTTGATCCAGACGGACGGACAGACGGACGGACGGACATGGCTATTTGAACTCGTTTCGTCGTACGGATCAAGAATATATATACTTTATATGGTCGGAAATGCTTACTTTTATGCGTTGCACACTTCTGACCAAAATTAATATACCCTTTTTGCAAGGGTATAAAAATATTCAGAGCTGAAATCTAATATTGGCAATATTGGTATGGACAGTTGGTGTAATCAAAATGTATAACATTGACTTAGGACTTTGGCAAACGGCAAAACGGAAAAGAATCATTATTAGCCACCACCCTGCAACACATTTTCTGCATTTTTACTTCATTCCACCTAATTCTACTTTTCTTTTTGCCATTATTCGCTCTGTTTACAAAAATGAATCTTATCGCTTCCTCCCCGTCGGACCCAAAAATGCTCAGATAACATTTAACGTAAATAGCCAACAATGAATTGTTGGGTAAATAGTTGCCAATATAATTGGATCAACAGACAACAACATGGATACATTTATTTACCATTTCAATGCAACTAAAGTTCATAGCTGACACTAAAGCAAAGAAATTAATTAAAGCAAATTGAACAGGTGATAACAAATAGAACTGGCCGTGGAACCATGCGAGCTAATGGCGACTCAACTCTCCCATCGTAAATCAAAGCTACGAAAAGAAATACCGACGATGAGGAAGGAGTCTAAAAGAGCACTCCAAATGCTGCAAGTGTCAGCAACATGTGGCCAAACGACAAAAAGAAAGAAAAGAATAACTGAAGGCATTAGGAAAAAAATTTTAAAAATGAAATGCCGCCCAACTCTCTGGACTTTTTGCCATGGTCAAGTTTAATTGAAAAAATAATACAGAAAATTTTCTATAAAAAAATCGCGGGCAACTTTTAACCTCAAATGCAGCTGCCACCGAAGCTCATAATTAAAAATGGAGAACGGGAATGAAAATAGGAGTGCCACAGGGAGTGAGAGAGCGCTAAATTAATTTATTTTTTTCGTGTTTTTAATTGAATTCCTCCTGTTTTTTTCTCTGTTTTATTTTTGTTTTTTTTTTCATTACTGCAGATAATTTTAATAACCTTGAACCAAAAAGGATGCGACGGCAATTGCCGTAGATAAGCGGCAAAGGGTTCTACACTTTTTCTGTCTTTTATTAACAAATTTCACTTTATTTACGCTGCACGTTATGCTATAATTAATAATCCCGAGAATGGGTGAGAGCGAAGGTGGGTTAATGGTAGTTAAGCAAAAACCCAGCGCAGGTTGCACGTCAGTTGATTAAATTTGACACAGTTCAAGGTGGCTTACAAATTTTGGACTGCAAAAGGGTTAAATTTGTGGTTGATTCTTTCTGGTGACATTTATGAGGGCAATGCTTATCGGCAAGTTAAGGGTTAGTAATTACGTACCATTGTACGATCTATATACATATGAGTAGTAGAAAGCCCCAAAAACCAGTAGATGTCATTTAAAGGGATGATAACAGCGGCGGATTTAGTCTAATGTCACAGTTGGCCCGAGTGAAGAGCTACTTGATAATAAGGTCGGCCTAATGGCAAAGATGGTATCCAACACCGATGCGGAAATCGAATTTCAAGAGTCGATTAACAATTAGTCCTAATACATTACTTTAATCCCCTCATTGTTTTTTGGTCAAGTTATTTATATTATCGAAAAATTTATCTTTTTTAGAATTTTTTAGCAGGATTCATAATAAATTAAGTTATTAGGTTTTACCAACTTATGGATGCCATGAAACAAATTATATATACAATTTCTATGCGAGATCCATCAAACGGACAGACGGACATGGCTAGATTGACTCAACTTTGACTCAGTATCAATTGTTCATTTGCAATTGGTAATATATATTTAAAACCAGAGGGCCAAGGCTGACTTCGACAGCGTCAAAGTTTGTACATATACCCTTGCAAGTTTTTTGTTACTCTTTCCCTACCTATAGTCGTTAAAGTGGAAAAACGTTTTATGTAAAAAGGCTAATGTTTGCGAAAGAACAACCTACCTTTTTAGCATAGGAAATAACAAAGTTTTTGAACAAAATCACTGTTTACCACCGATTGTTCACTAACACTTTGTTGATGGGAGCTATATGTATGATATAGTCATCAGATCTTGATCAAATTTGGCACACTCGTTTATAGGCGTAATTAACTCTCTAATATTTAATTTTACGACAATAGCTCAATTGTTTTATTTGAAAGCAATCCCGTTAAATGTAACGAAGTTTTCGACCGATCGGTTCTATGGGAACTATATGATATAGTCACCCGACCCTAATAAAATTTGGCACAGTTGTTTATAGGTGTAATAAACTCACAAGTATTATATTTAGTTTAGAAAATATCGAAATTATTGAGAAAAGTCACTGTTCGTGACTTTGGCGTTTGTATGGGAGCTGTATGATATAGTGGTATATATAGTATATATTCAAGCCTACATGCAAAATTTCAGCTTTAGCTGTAGCTTTTATGGGCTAGGAGGAGTTTGCGTTGATCCAGACGGATGGACGGCTATATGAACTCGTCTCGTCGTGCTGATCATGAATATATATACTATAGTCGGAGATGCTTCCTTCTATGCGTTGCACACTTCTGACCAAAATAATATACCCTTTTTGCAGGGGTATAAAAATATACCAACAGTCACCGACTACCTCTGTTCGGGTGTGCACCTCAGTCACTAATAGCTTCGCAGCGACATTCGCCTTCTCTTTTTTGTCTTCCTCTTTGGCTCACTGTTCTACTTTTTTCAAAACCGCTTGTGCAGTATGTTTTTTTTTACTTTTATACATAAGTAATTTCTTTATTCGAGAAAACACTTACCGCAGCTTAATTGAGGAATATCCCGACTTACCCGTACCAGCCCAACAAAACCCCAAATTCAAACCGATACCTTAATTATCAAAGACATTATATCAATCCCAACGCTCCGCGATGGCAACCTGCTCATGCTAGTAAGTTCAAAGTGACTCGCTGATAAGTTCCCCAAGATCAAAGAGCTCCCTGGCATCTATGAGATGACATGCAAGCTTGACGATAGCCTAAATAATGTGAAAGGGACAATATTCGCTCCCTACCTACAAACGAAATACCAGAAGCCGAAATTACGAGTGAATTAAAATCGCAAAATGTTCAATCTGTCTTAAAATTTATGAGAACAATAGACGGTATTAAAAACCCACTGGTTAAAACTACAGCAAGATCACCTTCGATCTTTATAATCTTCCCAGCAAACCTGCAAATATCTTGGCACTGGGTCAAGGTCAGTTAATATATTCCAAACACCATGAGGTGTAAAACTTGCCAGGGCATACATCAAATCGCTGCGACAACCACACTACTTGCGTTAGTTGTAATATAAAATCCCATAACCCAGAGCCCTGTACTCGCACACTCTGTGAAATTGTAACGGCGAACACCCTTCTTTCTCTCCGGAAATATTAAAAATAATAAAGTAAGTCGTCTCGCCAACTTGGGTATACCAATTGCCAAAAATATTTCAAATTTCGTAAACCAAACCACCAAACCAATTAATACCCTTTAAAAATTGAAAAAAAAAATTAAAAATTTTATCTTAAAACTAAGAGAGTGCAAAACTTACCATTTCTATTCTGGGTGACCAAATGAATTCAAACTTTTGGACAAGAGAGCTAAATAGTTACAAAATCAAATGGAAGAAGAGTCATCACTGTAGGTTAACTCCGAAAAGAGTAATGAGCTACGCAACTGAAGACTGCAAGCTGGTGTTACAGTTTTGCTCGTCAGTGTACGTATATTTTGGTGGTCCGATTTCAATATAGTTGTGTTGAAAAAAATAGTAGCGCATCACCTTGCAACATTTAAATTAATTTTTCAACATGTTAAACATTAAAAATTAAATTTTTTTTTCATATTTTTCAAAGAATGGGATATAAAGATGAGAATAGTGATAAGGTTCCGTTTGTTATACCCTTGCAAAAAGGGTATATTAATTTTGGTCAGAAGTGTGCAACGCATAGAAGGAAGGATCTCCGACCATATAAAGTATATATATTCTTAATCAGCATGACGAGACGAGTTCATATAGCCATGTCCGTCCGTCCGTCCGTCCGTCTGTCCGCCTGTCCGTCCGTCTGGATCAACGCAAACTCCTCCTAGACCGTTGGAGCTCCAGAGCTGAAAGCATGTAGGCTTGTATATACTGCAGGCGTTGTATATCTCGGATTCAGCCGAATCGGATCACTATATCATATAGCTCCCATACAAATGGCAAGTCACGAACAGTGACTTTTCTCAATAACTTCGTTATTTTCTGAGCTATTGTCGTGAAATTTAATATTGATGAGTTTATTATACATATAAACGACTATGCCAAATTTGATCAAGATCGGGCGACTATATCATATAGCTTCCATAGGAACAATCGGTGGTGATCAGTGACTTTGATCAATATCTTCGTTATTTCATAAGCCCCGGCCCTCTGGTTTGAGTTCTTCTGACTTAATAATGTCTAATACTTTGTTGTATAGCCTTTTTATACCATACACCCATAGGGTGAAATGGTATATTAAAGTCGCCAAAATGTATGTAACAAGCAGAAGGAAGCATCTCCGACCCCACAAAGTATATATATTCTTGATCAAGATCAACAACCGAGTCGATCTAGCCATGTCCGTCCGTCTGTCCGTATGAACACCTAGATCTCGGAGACTGTAAGAGCTAGAGCCACCAAATTTGGTATGTAGACTCGTGTAGTATGTAGAGTGATCAAGTTTATTTCAAATTGTTGCCACGCCCCTTTCCGCCCCCGCAATTTAAAAAAAGCGTTTATCTGGTAGACGAACCCCGGGCCGCCCGATCGCCAAGCGAGCACACTAACAACAGAGCCACGTCGATACTTTGTAAATTGCCGTCGAGTTCTGTAGTTAGTGTGCTCGCTGCGAGAGAATGAGATGCAAATATATAAAAAGCATTATGAATAAAAAGCATTACGAAAAACTTCGACCAAGCTGGGAGTCGAACCCCGGCCGCCCGATCGTCAAGCGAGCACACTAACAATAGAGCAGAGGTAGGCGCCCATAGCCCGTGCGGGCACTTTTGCTCGGCAATTGCTCGTGTGGCCGTCTGTGTGCATGCCGATGTGAGCACGAAGTACAAGTTCAAAGCGTAAAAAAACAGCTAGTGTCGCACAGACTTTTGACGAAAGCAGTACTATGTCGCTTTGTTACGCAGCTACACGCAGAAAAATTAATGCTTCACTTTCGTACATGGCAACTTTAAAAATATTTTGCCATTATTTATATTTTGTCCCTATAGGGTAAAAAGTATATTATAATATAAGCGAACATGCATAATGTAATATAAATGTAAGATATACATGTATGCACATATATGTATAGTATGAAAAATATATACATATAATAGCCGATACAAAATATGCATTCATTTTTATGACATTAAGGTAAAAGGAATCCAAGACTCATGACTGTACTTTGTTTTTTAAGGCGATTCGGTAAAAAAGGGTTGTGGGAAAATTCCGCAGTTTCACTTGCAGTTTAATTTTTTTATTCGTTTCTTCATATACGATTCGCGCAGTGTAAAGCAGCTTACGTACACAAGCAAGCGCACGCATACATTGACAGTTTGATCTGGCTCTCTTTGTGCCTACCCCTGCAATAGAGCCACGTCGACACTTTGTAAATTGCCGTCGAGTTCTGTAGTTAGTGTGCTCGCTGCGAGAGAATGAGATGCAAATATTTTTATTCATAATGCTTTTTATATGTTTATATATTTTTTTGTGATACATTTTTATTTACTTTTTATTTACTTTTTATACCCTTGCAGAGGGTATTGTAAAATTGGTCAGATGTTCGTAACGCACAGAAGGAGGCGTTTACGACCCCATAAAGTATATAAATTCTTGATCAGCATGATATAGTGTTATAGTGCTATGATATAGTGGTCCGATCCTAAGGATTTTCATACTTTATCTTACCCGGGTAATAAAAAACCCCAAAAAAAGATTTCATCACGATAGCTCTTAAGACGGCTGAGTAAAACGCATACGCACAGACGGACGGACAGATGGACATGGCTATATCAACTCAGCTTCTCAAGTCGTAAACGCCTCCTTCTGTGCGTTAAGAACATCTGACCAATTTTACAATACCCTCTGCAAGGGTATAAAAAGTAAATAAAAATGTATCACAAAATATATAATGAATGAATGCACAGCAACTAGAATCACTGTCTGTTCAGCTCTCTAAAGTGGGAGAAATATGTGCATGCGAAACCAGATTGAGCAATGGAAAAACAGTTTTAATTGTGGCAATTTATATTTCACCCAATCAATCAATAAATAGCATCACGGAATTCATTCATGAAAATTTAATAAAGTATACACCAGAAGTATCGCGGATACTTAGAAAAGATTACGATAAAGTTGCAATGATTTTAAGTGGCGATTTTAACGTAAATTTTGCATTGGACACAGAGGTTCCTTTAATTGACTTTCTCAATACAACATTCAGTTTAAAAATGTGTAACAATCGCACTGAATCAACAACACGATTAAAAACAACAATTGACGCGGTATTTCAAAGATATGTTGACAACATCGAAACCAAAGCATTTGTATCATATTTTAGCTATCATAAGCCACTCGTATCATTTGTTGAAATTGAAAACATTGAGGATGAATAATAATAAAATGAAGAAAATAAAACATGACCTTTATAGCAACATTATAATGAACCTATAATTATCCCGCTCCTAATGCTGCTTTCGTTTCATTCTCTCTCAGTTTGTTTTACGGAAGGTTTCACTTCTATCGTGTCTAACCGTTAGACGCCCTCTTTTTTTTATGGATTTGATGTTGCCACAACCCGCCTAAGTCCTTGATCCGATTTAGATCTGGAGACTGAGGTGGCCCTAGCATAACATCGATATTTTGGATGCAAACTAATCTTTCTGGTATATTTCGGATCGTTATCCTGTTGAAATGTCCATTTTATAGTCATTTCCCAACTGGCACATGGTAGCATTGTATTTCGTAATATATCTACATAATCATATCTATCCATAATTCCGTTTACCACCCGTTTACCCGTAAGAAAAGCATGCAAATATTGTCGCGGGACGGGAATTGATCACCGAATAATTAGCAGCGGGGTGACAGTCACCGTCTAGCTATAGCTGTTAGTATCTAGTATTTTATATTTAAGTTTTTTGGCGCTTGATGAATATGGCCATACTGTGAAATATGAAATTCAAGTTTAGCTTCCGCATGTTCTTTCTCTCTTGTTGTGTAAGCCGAGAAGGACACACTGCGGTAAGAATAGGTCCTAAATGTACTTGCACATATCTCTTAATATTAATCTTTACAGAATAAAACATCCAATGAGTTAGATTTGAACGAGATGCGTTTGAATTTAAACAGCGGTTGTTAAAGGCAACGGTCGGCAGAGGTAGAGAGAGCGACATCTTTTATTCGCAGTCCTATTAGATGGTCTTTACAACGTCGCAACTGGCGACGAAACCAAGAATAACCACAGTGGGTTATATGTGCAGTCCTATTGGATGGACTATTGAGCGTCGCAACCGGCGACGAAACTAAGAATAACCACAGTGGGTTATATGTGCAGGCCTATTGGATGGACTATTGAACGTCGCAACTGGCGACGAAACCAAGAATAACCACAGTGGGTTATATGTGCAGTCCTATTGGATGGACTATTGAGCGTCGCAACCGGCGACGAAACTAAGAATAACCACAGTGGGTTATATGTGCAGTCCTATTGGATGGACTATTAAGCGTCGCAACCGGCGACGAAACTAAGAATAACCACAGTGGGTTATATGTGCAGTCCTATTGGATGGACTATTGAGCGTCGCAACTGGCGACGGAATTAAGAATCACTACAGTGAGTGATAAAGCTACAGTCCTAGCGAAGGAACGAGTCAACGTCGAACGCGGTGACATACATACATTGCTGAAGTCACCAGTGGTATCACCAAAATGGGTGATACTCGTGTCAGAAAGGGCACCACCATGACAACCAGACATTCCCCAATCCGGAGGAGTCCCCGGCTGAATGCACTCGAGGCGCTACAAGAACCAGATGCCGCAATCGACTTGCCCGTAGACACCGGAGAGAATGCAACTGATGAGGCGCCCACCGCAAATATGAATATTGAGTCCAGCATAGTGGCTGGAATACCCGAAGCTGTCGGCGCTGATGAGCATCAGGAGACCGTGTGCAGCGCACAACCTAGCGGATTCCAAGAAGCAAGACTGCGTGCGAGAATTGCCGAGTTGGAAAGGCAATTGCAAATGGTAACAAGGCCGGCGACACGTGCGGAGGGTCCGCCATCTTTAATTACAGATACAATGCCAGCAACGCATAGGTTAGAATCAGATCGTCCGATTAATGGACTACAGCCACCACTAATAAACACTCGCCCTGAGCTGCCATCGACAATTGGAACAATGCCCCTGATCTCACCAAACACGGTTGGTGGATGGATGACTAGAAAAATCACGGAACTGCCAGAGTTTTCGGGACTACCAGAAGATTGGACAATATTCTACTGCGCGTTTACTGAAACAAATAGTGTATATGGATGCACGGACTTGGAGAATAATCAGCGTCTGGTTAAAGCTCTTAAGGGCGATGCCCGTGAAACTGTTAAATCTCTGCTTATCCATCCCAGAAATGTGAACGCAGTCATAAATCAACTAAGATTCTGTTATGGGCGTCCGGAGCAGCTCGTACGCAGTCAGCTTCAAAGCGTGCGTGATGTTCAACCGATACAAGAGCACAATTTAGCAAAGATTATTCCATTCGCTACGCGCGTGAGTAACCTGGCTGCGTTTTTACAATCTATCAACGAGAGCCGGCACCTGGCTAATCCAACCCTGTTAGATGAACTAACCTCGAAATTGCCGCTGGACAAGAGAGTGGACTGGGCTAGACGCGCCGCATCTATAAAGCCCTACCCGACTGTCATCGACTTTAGCGTCTGGTTAGAAGAACTAGCTAGCGTAATATGCACTATTGTGGACTCCGACCCCAGGGAAGGCAAACGACGAATACTGTACACGAAGTTTGAAGAGGAGACGCGCGTCGAGCAACATGGCCAACCCTGTCCAAACTGTTACGGGTCACACGATATAACCGAATGTGCGGAGTTTCGTCTTGCTTCACCGACTGCGAGATGGAGACTTGTCAAGAAGTACCGTCTATGTTTCTTGTGCTTGAGTCCCGGGCACGTAGTTCGAAAGTGTACCACCAAGTCCAGATGCCATATAGGTGAATGCGGGCGAGCCCACCATAACCTCCTACATGATTTCGAGTCTAATTACAGGCAGGCTTCAATGTCAAAGGCTGGACATGGAAGCCCCACGAGGCCTCAACCAGTACCCAACAATGGCAAGCAGCCCTCACCGGAACCAAGAAGCCAACAGCCAACTCAACAGATGAACTTAAGTTGTGTTGACACTAAGACAACGCAACTATTGTTTCGGATCCTGCCAGTGACGCTTTATGGGTCGAACCGTCGAGTAGAGACGTACGCACTGCTTGACGAAGCATCATCGGTAACCATGATCGATGAAGTGCTACTCAAGGATTTGGGCCTGAATGGAGAACGCAGTCAACTTGCAGTTAAATGGTTCAAAAATATGACAACCCAAGAGCCAACAAAGAGGATAAACTTACACATTAGTGGACATGATAAAAACAAGAAGTACGAATTGAAGAATGTGCATGCAGTGGATGGGTTAGATCTGCCGATGCAGACCTTGAATCAGGACTACCTCCAAGTAATCAATCCGCAATCACGTTTCCCTGTTGAGGCATATACTAACGCCGTGCCTAGGATCCTAATAGGCCTGGATCACAAGTACCTTGTCGTGCCATCCAGCACCTGGGAAACCTCCAATAAGGGACCGTACGTGGCCGTTACTAGGTTAGGATGGGATGTTTCTGGGACGTTCCACAAGCATCAACATACATCTGCGCCAAAGCCATGCCTATTTGCAGCAACGGACACCGATGAAGTTCATAAGATGGTCAGCGAATACTTTGAACTGGAGAACCTGGGGGTGAAGCCAACTCCACCAGCCCCTTCAGATGACGACATACGGGCACAAAGTATTTTGAACGAGACGACGGTAGAATTACTCGGGCGGTACCAGACGGGATTAATCTGGAAACGCGACAACGTAAATCTACCTTCCAGTTATAAAATGGCGTTAAATAGGTTGGAAACTGTTGAAAGAAAAATGGAAAGAGATAAACAGTTTGCCCAAGAGTATAAAGGAATGATAAACGATTACATAAGTAAAGGATACGCTCGACGTGTAGAGCGAGAAGAAGACACTGCAGTCGGCAGCGGCAAAATATGGTATTTGCCGCATTTCGCAGTGACGAACCCGAATAAGCCAGGGAAAATTCGGCTAGTCTTTGACGCGGCTGCCAAAGTGGGCAACGTGTCACTGAATTCAGAGCTATTAAAGGGACCACAGCACTATAGGCCGCTTCTTTCTGTTCTATTCCATTTCAGAGAAGGAGCTGTTGCGGTCATCGGAGACATCAAAGAAATGTTCCACCAGATCTATGTACAGCCCCAGGACCGACGTTCTCAACGGTTCCTGTGGCGGGATGGAGATAGACAACGAGAAGCTGATGTGTACGAGATGCAGGTGATGACCTTTGGAGCTGCCTGTTCCCCAAGTGCCGCACATCATGTCATGACGCTAAATGCGATGCGTCACCAACAAGTAGACCCACGAGCGGTCAAAGCTATTACAGACTATCATTATGTGGACGATTATGTGGACAGTTTCGCCACTGAGGACGAAGCTATATCAGTCTCTGCCAGGGTCAGAGACATACACAAGACTGGAGGATTTGAGCTACGCCGATTTCAATCCAACTCACCTAAGGTTGTGGAGTCCTTGGGTCAAGAAGGAACCACCAACCCAGTTGGGTGGGCTGAAGCAGAGGAGAAAATTCTTGGATTGTATTGGCAGCCAGCGACCGATGAATTTAGGTTTAACGTGAAGTACCAGAGGATCAAGGACGATGTGCCTACCGAGAGGCAATTCCTCAGTCTAATCATGTCAACGTTCGACCCGATGGGGTTCCTGAGTTGTTTCACCATTACCGGCAAGTTATTATTACGCGAGATTTGGAGAAGGAATGTTTTATGGGATGAACCGTTGCCAAAAGAACTCAACAGCGCCTTCCAGAAATGGCGCCATCAGCTAGAAGGAGTGGGTCTGTTCCGATGCCCGCGTTACTACTTTGGATCAGAAATAGTGAAGTCAATACAATTACATGTCTTCACTGACGCCAGTGAGTCGGCGTACGCGGCTGTGGCCTACTGGAGGGCCACCTACCAAAATGGGGATGTACAAGTGAGTTTCGTTTGTGGTAAAACGAAATGCGCTCCGATGAGAACCATGTCAGTTCCACGACTGGAGCTGCAGGCAGCGGTGCTCGGTACACGCTTGATGAACGCTGTGAAGAGTGGACACTGCATGGAGACGGAAGATGCCATTTTATGGACAGATGCCAAAATGGTGCTGCGTTGGATATGCAGCACTCATAGACGTTATAAGCAGTTCGTCGGTAACAGAGTCACAGAAATCTTAGAATCCACAGATGCTTCCCAGTGGAGATGGGTCCCTACCGCGGACAACGTGGCGGATGAAGCGACGAGGCCACAAGGGCAAGTTGACTTTAGCCAGAAATCGCGATGGATGTGCGGGCCTAAATTCCTACAGCAGCCGTAAGATTTGTGGCCCCAATCAACTACCGATCTGACAGACATCGAGGTTGCAGCCGACGTCGAAGAGTCACCGTGTGAGTTTGCCTTGGTTGTTGCTAACGACGAATTTATACAATTTCAGAGATTCTCGGAGTACAGCCGACTGTTGAGGACTATGACTTGGGTTCTCCGATTCGTGTGTCGGTGCCGTCGTCAGCAGCACGAACATGGAAAATATGGCTTGACTGCAGCCGAATGTGCGGAAGCCGAACTCGTCTTGGTTCGTGTTGCTCAAAGGGAAGCGTTCCCAGACGAGTTGCATCGCCTATATGCAAACAGACCAGTCCAGCCGACGAGTGAGCTGAAGGGACTGCTACCCTACCTTGACGACTTAGCGATTCTACGCGCATCTGGGAGAATCGATGCGGCCCTGTGTTTACCGTATGGGGCGAGAAGGCCCATCATTCTCACGCATAGGCACCCACTGACGGATTTGATCGTTCGTCACTACCATGTAAGGATGAAACATCAGAATGTAAACGCAACTATCACCGAGATCCGCATGAAGTTCTGGATAACGAAAGTGCGCCGGGTACTGCAGCGGGTTATCCGGAACTGTGGTGTGTGCAAACTCCAGCGTGCAACCCCAACCCCACCTTTAATGGGTCCGTTGCCTGAAGATCGCCTAAAACCGGGTTGATGGCCATTTGAGTACACTGGTTTAGACTATTTCGGACCACTACTTGTGACAGTGGGTCGACGCCAAGAGAAGAGGTGGGTGGCTCTATTCACCTGTTTAAGAACTAGAGCAATTCACCTGGAGCTAGCCCACGATTTGTCAACAGACTCCTGCATACTTGCGATGAGCCGCCGAGGACCAGTAACGAAGCTGCGTAGTGACAATGGGAAGAATTTCATCGGCGCAGACAGGGAAGCCAAACGGTTTACCGACGTTTTTGAAGCAGACAAGATACAGGACGAGCTTGCTACCCATTGTGTGGAGTGGATTTTTAACTGCCCTCTCAACCCCGCGGAGGGAGGAGTCTGGGAGAGGATGGTCCGATGCGTAAAACGGGTATTGGCTCATACAGTAAAGGATGTGGCCCCGAAGGAACACGTATTGCAAAGCTTGCTCATTGAGGCTGAGAACATTGTGAACTCAAGGCCGCTAACCCATATGCCAATTTCAGTCGATCAAGAGGCACCTTTGACGCCCAACGACCTACTGAAGGGGACGTCCAACATTCCTGATACACCCGCGGATAGTGAAGAGTTGCCTAAACCGTGTGAAACCAGGAAGCAATGGCGCATGGCACGACTACTGAGGGACCGGTTCTGGAAGCGGTGGGTTCATGAATACCTACCGACCCTTGTGCGTCGCGAGAAATGGTGCGCGCGCACCCAGCCAATCAGAAAGGATGATGTCGTCTACATCTGTGACCCTGCAACAAGGAGCAAGGGTATAGTCGAGGAGGTATACACCGGAGCAGATGGGATACCTCGGCGAGCAGCATAAGAGTCGCCGATGGAAATAGGGTTCACAGGGTAATACGTCCCGTCTCCAGACTAGCGGTCCTAGATGTGATGCAGTCGCTTCATGGGGGCGGGGATGTCGCGGGACGGGAATTGACCACCGAATAATTAGCAGCGGGGTGACAGTCACCGTCTAGCTATAGCTGTTAGTATCTAGTATTTTATATTTAAGTTTTTTGGCGCTTGATGAATATGGCCATACTGTGAAATATGAAATTCAAGTTTAGCTTCCGCATGTTCTTTCGCTCTTGTTGTGTAAGCCGAGAAGGACACACTGCGGTAAGAATAGGTCCTAAATGTACTTGCACATATCTCCTAATATTAATCTTTACAGAATAAAACATCCAATGAGTTAGATTTGAACGAGATGCGTTTGAATTTAAACAGCGGTTGTTAAAGGCAACGGTCGGCAGAGGTAGAGAGAGCGACAAATATCATTATGCATATGCCACGATGCCTAACTGTTGTTTTTGGTGTACCTAGGATTATTTTCGGATTGCAAGATAGTTTTATTTGACGAGAAAGGCTCTAGGAAGTATGTACGAAGTTCACCAAACACCTAATGTTGTTGTATGCTGTTTGAAGAGAAAACTTAATGTCAGCTTACTGGGAATTAGCACAATAGATGGCTGTATCATCTACGAACATGGATAGCTCACAGTTTGGATATAAGATATGTTTGTGCTTCACATTCTTACTGACTATAACAGCGACTCCGCCGCCCAATCACATCTGTATATGTAATAGTTTTGTGAATCAATTGAGTAAGCCAAGTTTCGTTAATAAGAGCTACGTTAATGTTATTATCTTCTAGGAACTTAATTAGTTCCGTTCGTTTTTGTCTTAGGGCACGAGCATTCGATGATATTTATACTGTTTGTGGAATTATTTACTGGAGTACACATATTTAATTGCAAGTTGTGTTAAGACCTTGAACTAGTCACCTTTATTAGAGCAGCTACTCAGCTTTGAGATCATTTCTGCTAGAAGGGTGTTTAAACTTCCATGGAAAACAAATTAGACCCGTTTGTCTGAAAGTTCGGTGGAGAGGCATTGTTTGGTCACTGCATTAATGTAGGTCAAATAGATCATCTGTTGGGTATTTGTGTTGGGAGTCAAAACGTGGAAAGAGTTCGTATTAAAGGCTGTTCGTGAAAGATGCTGGGCTGTGTTGTTGGTGATGCCATGGTTCGTCGTATTGCTTCGTTGTGGAGAGCGTTTCGAAAGCAAGTTCCGATAAGATTGATAGCAGGGGCAGGAGGAGTCGGTGGAGTCGGTGGAGCGGTGGGCGCCTTTGCAGTTGGCACACTTAATTTAGGCGTTGTCTTTACACGATGCCGTCAGATGCGGTCCAGCACAGTGAGCACACGATGTTTATACTTCGCAGTTGCAGGAGCCGTGACCAAATATTTGGCACTTATAGCATTGTGTCAGTTTGTTGGGGGACTTTTGTAGTCCCATCGTACCCTGGTATGATGGTAATTACATACATGTAATTATTTCGCAGCAGTTGTAGGGTAATGCTCTTATTGACAAAGTAAACGATGTAAAGCAGTAGCTTGTGATTTGCTCTTGTTGTTTTTTCTACCGTCTTGACATCAAGTATGAAAATCTTTAGGATCGGGACACTATATCATATACAGTAGAATCCAGTTATAACGACATCGCTTATAACTACCGTCTGGTTATAACGACTAAAGTTCGATGAGTGATTGGTTGGTCCCAATACAAACTTATATAAAAGGGGCTCCGGTTAGTACGTCTTCCGGATATAACAACGAAAATCGTCGATCCCTTGAGCGTCATTATAACCGGATTCTACTGTAGGTGAAGCAGTTGGAGTATCGCTATGAAATTTACTAATGCGATATTATTGGATTTAAAGCATCAGATCCCAATCAACCTGATCGGATAAATAGAACACAAGTTACAGTTAATATAAGTCGGCTCTGCTCATCGCCTACTACGTCATTGGTCGAAATGAAGAGAACAGCAGACCACAGTGTATGTGTGTGGTCTGCTGTTCTCTTCACACAAAAGCAACGCTACATAAACTCTATGTGCAAGTAAGGGAAGAAGAACCAATTGTAGTAAAACGAGTAAAAATTTGAATGTTTTAATTGTATATAGATGAAGATCTCGGAGACTAAAGGAGCTAGAGTCACCAAATTTGGTACTTGGACTCCTGAAAAACCTACGGTGTTCAAGCTTATTTTAAATTTTTTCACGCCCCATAACGTCCCCGCAAATTTATATCTAATATCTAAAACCGATTTTCTGAAAGACTATACTAGCTATAGACACCAAACCTGGAATGTGTAGTAGCTTAGGATGCGAGCAGATTTAGATTTTTTTAAAATTTTGTAACGCCACCTTCCACCCCCGAAAATTAAATAAAACTGATTTTCTCGAAAACTAACTAACTTAAAGTCACCAAATTTTGTATGCTTAGCATGCGCGCAGATTATTAACATTTAACATTTTTGCCAAGCCTACTTTCGCCTCCAGAATCTAGAAAAAACCGATTGCGTCGTGCAATTTTATGACTATTACATACATTTTGGCGACTTTAATATACCATTTCATCCTATGGGTGTATGGTATAATTATCACCAATAACAGTATAGAGCAATATCTTTTTATCTTATTCACTTAAAATATGCTGGCCTCGATGGCCGCGACTAAGACAAATTTTCTGGTTTGTCTGTGTCTAAGCCTGAGCTTGGCTCAATGCGCTGGACTTGCCCATCTTGTGCCAGCCAGCAGCTATGCCATTTTAGCCCTATGTACAGGGATCTTCGTTTAAAGTTTCTTTCTGTAAATAAACTGGCCAAACAGCTGTCTAACGAGTGTGACTCTAGCGTACATTTATTGTCGCAATTCCAGTTCGTTCCACCTTTTGAGAAGTTGCAAAAGAAATGTACCCTTGAGTTGCCTCATAATCAGTCGCCAGACCTCTCTATTACATCTTCTTCTCTTCTCTTTTTATGCTCTTTTCTTTTCCCTGGTGTACCTCAATCTATCCCACTCGGGAATTCTGACCAATTACAGGATCATGCTGGCCAATACTCCTCCGCCTCCACGAACTGTAGTGCCTAATCGCAAACAATTATTTATCTCTAGGCTTGCTCCAGATACTTCTGAGACGTCTGTGGCAGCTTCCACAGGGTTTTAATTCAAAAGTTTAAGTTTTCTAGTCCTCTCTAGGCCAGAGGGCCTAGTTGTACAAGAGTTTGCGCCCAATAAGCGCTCCCGTCCGTTGCCTGTCCACCTTCCCAATTTATCTTCTGCTTCAAAAAACTAATAACGTCTAGTCTTTGCATTCATTATCAAAATGTAAGAGGACTTCTTACCAAGCTCTCGAACCTGTTCTGCGATAGCCAAACCTTTTCGGCTGACATATTAGCTTTTTCTAAAACTTGTCTCAACTCCTCTGTTTTGGATAATGAAATTATTTCTAATAACTTTATTTTTTATAGGCTTGATCGTGTTGGTCGTCGTGGCGGTGGAGTACTCATTGCTGTTAACTCGAATCTGTGTTCAAGTGTTGTGCCGATTGATCTGCCCTTAGGCAGAGTTTATTTGCGTTGAAGTTACATGTTCCAAGTTTAGCTTTTATATTTCTTGTTCATATATTCCTCCAGCTTTTGATATCATGACCTACATGCACGATGCTGATGCCAAACACAGCCCCTTGCGAAGCCTGAAGATCCTTATCACCCTTCCATTGAAGTTACTATTTCTTACAATTCCGTTACGAATTCATTGAATAATATCTTAAATTTTCGTCCTAGATGTTTTCGTAAAACAAATTTTAATCTTCTTAACAGCCTTATTTTCTCTTTTCATGGTCATTTCTATTTGAGTGCTGCAATATAGATTGTGCAGTGAATTTTTTCTCCTCTACTCCTGTTGCGAAATAGCAAAAGCAACATTAAGAACAGAAGAGATGAAAGGTAACGGGACTAGCCGAATATCATCTTCGTGTATACACACCATACTTCATCTGCTTTATCTCACCCCAGTTCAGTTCACTTTAGGCGACAAGAGCGTACAGTTGAAAAGAATTAAATTAAAGAACAAATCATATATATATATTCAAACATAAAACCACCGTCTTATTATTTAATATATTATTAACTGCCTGCTACATAATCCAACAATATTATTAACTGCCTGCTACATAATCCAACAGCTCCTAATTCTCTAATTGATAAATGCGTTCCTTATGTGAATGTCTCTACCGTCTCCAGTGCGTCAGTCTGGTCTCCGTAACATTAAATCGAGATATTTTAAAAGATTTAAGAAAACTAATTCGCGACTTGACTATGCAAATTACTGTATAGCCAAATCTCAATTTTGTCTTTTAAACTCTCAATGCTACAATAATTATATCGTTCGCTGTAAGGTTGTAGTGACCGGATTTTTCTTTAAAATATTTAACTTTCTAAAGAAAGAAAATTTATTTTTTTAAATTAACCGCGCTTTCATAAAGAGCAAATAACAGAACGGTTACACTGATACGATCATGGTCAACTTAATTGCAGGGTTGAGTTTTAGCTTTGAGTACAGTTAACTGATGCAGGCGCATCGCCCAATGAAAAGACGCCACGTCGCAACATTTGGGAAAAGACCCGTTAGAAAGCTCTGTTCGCAAATTCTTTTGCATAAGACGCGTGCTTAAGCTCAAAATTTATTCTATTCTGTTCTGCCGAAGCGATAAGTTGCATAAATTATATAGTGATTTTTGCTTAAAAAAATTTCATGTCGTAATACCACGTGGTGGTGGACAAATTAAAAAATTAATTACCAGGCTATCTAGCCAATATCGGTGTAAAAGTTGAAGACCAGTGCAGTGCCAAACCTAACCGTTCGGTTAGTTTATTAAAAGTGAAAGAGTTAAAAGGTGATATTTTTTTATATTTAAGTGAGGTTATGATTCCCTGACCGGGTAAACTAAATTCATGTTTTCACAGTCCCAGCCGTAACAAAGTACCGAATATCCGTACTAGCGCTAAGAGAAAGCCTAGGCCTCGGAATTTGGTGGCTGAAGTTTTCAAAATTTGAGGCGACGAACGCCGCATGGTTCACATACAGTGACGTAAGGCGCTGAAGGAAGGCCATGAATTAGGCCAAAAACCTAAAATCCACATACACCGTCTTGAGAGGGAGCTGCCTAGACTGCTGAAAATTAGTCGTTGTCATATGGTCACGTGGTACCTCGCACATGTCGCTCGTAGGCCAAACAAAAATATGAAAATCGCCTAAATAAATAAACCCCAATGTATTTAAAGAGAGTGTTAAATTGAGTCAGTATCGCTCATAATCTGTAAAGATTCCCACTTTGTCATTCGATTGGAATCAATCATAACCTAACGTTCCTGAAGCCACGGACTTAAACCGAACAATTTAAATTTTGTTCATTTTCGCTCATTACGAGCTTTAAACTTTTTTTTATAGTATTTAAGTAATCTCTAGTTAAGAATCCTACTTTAATTGTTTGTTCTAATGAAGCGATATGCGTAAGGTAACCTATGGAGTATATTTCTTTGTCATTTATATAATTAATCTAAAACTTCTTTAAAAACCACACCACAGCAAATTCAACGTCATCTTGGGCATCATTCCAATTCAACTGCCGCCGTGTGCAGACGTGTTTTTTAATGCACTCCGCAAATATTAGATTGCTCTAATAGCAATAAATACTAAGTTGCAACAACAAAGTGCGTAATTTTTACAAAAGCCATGTCCACCAATTCGGGCCCAAGCTCTCTCGATCCCCACCAGCAACAGCTACAAGAACTAATTGTACAACAACAACGTGAGCGTCGACTCTCGGTCCAACGCAACAACGCGTACTTTTCGGTGGTGTCGCCGACCCCACCGAATGCTAACGTAAGCAATAACACCGAAAGTGCCAGCCACTCAGCAATTAACAGCAACTTACCGTGGAGAGAGCAGTGTGCTTCTCCATTAATATCGATAACTGGGTCACCGATTGCACCAACCAGCACCGTCATCACACGTCATTTAAACATCAAAAAATAATTTTCAAATACCAAAATAATTACCAATACCTTCTACGCAACAAACCATCCAGACGGAAAAGCTCATGGCGGGACCGGTATCCTAATCAAAAACCGTATAAAACACTCGTTCCTCAACAGATTTGAAACACAGCACCTACAAGCAACTGCTATAACCGTCCAAACCAGCTGCGGCAACACTACATTGGTCGCCCTGTACTGCCCACCACGCTTCTCAATCTCTGAAAAGGAATTTACCGATTTCTTTAACACACTCGGAGATCGCTTCATTGCAGCAGGGGACTATAACGCCAAACATACGCACTGGGGATCTCGCCTGGTAAATCCTAAAGGAAAGCAGTTGTACAACACAATAGTCAACCCTCTCAATAAGATGGATTGCGTCTCACCGGGTAGGCCTACTTATTGGCCCACAGATCCACAGAAAGTGCCTGACTTGATTGATTTCGCAGTAACCAAGAGGATTCCACGTAATCGGATCACTGCGGAAACACTGCTAGATTTAACTTCCGATCACTCTCCAGTGCTATTCACATTATTAACAAGACCTCAAGTACTTGATCGCCCATATAGGCTTACAAACAACAAAACAAATTGGCTTAAATTTAAAATGTACATGAGTGCCCACATTGACTGTTCGCCGAAACTGGATGCTGCAGAGGACATTGATATGTGCGTTTCTGCACTTGAGTCGATGATGGGAGCTGCAGCAAGAGTATCTACTCCACATGCCTCTTCTTACACCAAACCTGTTGACAGGCCTACGAACCGGCGGATAGAACAATTAGTAACGGAAAAACGACGTCTAAGAAGAGAATGGCAGATTACTCGATCACCAGCAGTAAAACTTCGCCTAAGGCAAGCTAATCGCAACCTCTCCAAGGCGTTAAGACAAGAGGAAAGCTGGGCTCAAAGGAAATACATAGAAAAGCTCAGTCCAACCAGCACTAAACATCCTCTGTGGAAAGCCCACCCAACTTTAAGCGCTCCTACAGAGACAATTTCACTGATAAGGAGTCCAACCGGTGGATGGGCCCGCAGTGACGAAGACAGGGCATCCGTATTTGCCACACATCTTAAAATGGTTTTCCAGCCAAATCCAACATCAAACTCATCTGTACTTCCCCCTTCGAACACATTAACGGATAGTGAGTACTCGAAACTCCAATCGGACGAGATCACTGCAGTTATTAAAAACCACATAAAGCCGAAAAAAGCACCTGGCCATGACCTAATCACACCGAAAATGATCCTAGAACTCCCTATCATTGCAATACAATATATCTGCAAACTGTTCAACGCTATAATAAAAATTGGCTACTTCCCAAGAACATGGAAAAAGTCCACTATCATCATGATTCCTAAAGTGGGAAAGGACAAAACCCAGCCATCATCCTATAGGCCAATTAGTTTGCTGCCATGTCTTTCGAAGCTTTTTGAAAAGGTCCTGCAGATCCGCCTAAACTCATTTCTGGCATCGGAGAACACAATCCCTTCACACCAGTTTGGCTTCCGCGAAAAACATGGTACAATTGAATAAGTCAATCGTATAACATCCGAAATACGAACAGCATTCGAACTAAAAGAATACTGTGCGGCTGTCTTTCTCGACGTTGCCCAGGCTTTCGATAGAGTTTGGCTGGAGGGTCTGATGTTCAAAATCCGGCAAAAACTGCCACAGTACACACACAAACTCATGGAATCTTACCTTTACAATAGGAAATTCGCTGTAAGATGTAATGGCTCCGTCTCGGCTGATTTTGAAATCAAAGCTGGTGATCCGCAAGGCAGTGTACTCGGCCCATTGCTCTACCTGCTGTACACTGCAGACTTACCAACGAGTTTAGGACTTACAACGTCCACTTTTGCCGATGACACGGCAATCCTCAGCAGATCCAAATGCCCAATACAAGCCTCTGCAAAACTAGAGGAACACCTTAAGGTGGTAGAGGAATGGCTAGCAACCTGGCGTATCCGGGTCAACGAGCAGAAATGCAAACATGTTACATTTACGCTTAACAGAAGAAACTGTCCAGCTCTAATGCTAAACAACGTACCAGTTCCTCAAGCCGTGGATGTCACTTACCTTGGCATCCACCTAGACAGAAGACTAACTTGGCGCAAGCACATCGAAGCAAAAAAGTCACAGCTTAAACTGAAAGCGAGTAGCCTACATTGGATCATCAATGCTCGGTCCCCTCTACGTCTGGAGTATAAAGTCCTCCTATACAACTCCGTACTGAAACCCATCTGGACTTACGGAGCTGTACTATGGGGAAATGCAAGTACCAGCAATGTCGATATTATACAAAGAGCGCAGTCGAAGATTTTAAGATCAATCACGGGGGCCCCGTGGTATATACGGAACGACGACATTCAAAAATGATCTAAATATACCTAGCGTAAAATCTGAAATAGGTAGTCAAGAACTAAAGTATTCTGCGAAACTGGATGCACACCCAAATGTTCTTGCCAATTCCCTTACGCGAACTAATAATAGAACTCGTCTTAAAAGAAATGACAGACCAACCCAATAACAAGTGATTAGGGCCGCCTGCAATATCCCCAGGATTTATCTTAAGTACTAGTCTAAGAAAAATATCTCAAACTTGTTGTTAGGCTCTAATTTAAGAGTAGATTCAACAAATATATATTAAACGTTAAAAAAAAAAAAAAAAAAAATCTTGGGCCCAACGATTACAACGAAAAACTGTGAAGTAAGCCAAAGTCGTGAGTAAAGTGTTAATCCTTTAAAATTTGTATATACATATATATATATTATATTTGAAATATCCACATATGGTTTGATCTAGCACAACCGTTTCCTTCTTTTATATATTTAAGATATTAGTAATTTAAGTCACTTTTGGATTTGAAAGAATGAAGTCAAAAATATGAAATTTTGCCAAACTTGTTGGGAAATAAGTAGAGAAACCCAAATTTATGTTTGAAACAGAAATAATGAATTGAGTAACTCTAATATGGTCTGTCAAGTATCCTTGCTGAACTTTCATAAGATGTCATAAAAGAAATAAAAACTACATTGTTTTGGGACAACCTTTGAATTAGAACAGTTGTCATGGTCGGGTGGGTAAAGAAGAGAGACTCATCATCTTCTCTCACATTCTTTATTTAGATTCATGTTTGTCGTCTTTCTTTAGGTTATGGTGAATTGGCACCTTAGCAATAGTAATAATAGTAACATCACCTTTAACTTTTAGTAGTTAGTTTAGTTTTCATAACGCGCATTAAATTTATTAATGATAGTGTGAAAGGGGGAGAAAGAACCCCGACCAATCCGACGAGCTAGACCCGAGCATAGCAAGAATAGCAGGAATCGAGGGTGCCCTCGAACCTGATCACACTGGTGGTTCAATCATTTTGTCAATTCAACAACTAATGAGCGCAACGAAGCATAACGCTTTCGGAGGGTCCGGCTTATCCCCAACCTTAGTGCCTCTACTTCTGAAATGAAGTTCTTGTAAAAAGAACTATGTCCACTAACACCTCGGGGCTGTTAGATGTTAACTAGGTTGAGCGAGAACTATGAACCATAACCCATTCTGGTCACTACAAGGTTGAATTTTATAAGAATCCCAAAAGATTTTACAACTTTGTTAATTCCAAAAGACGCTCTAATGTACTACCTTCCACCTTCAGACTTAATGACCAGACTGCTAATAAGGATTCAGATATTGCAGATCTGTTTGCTAAATTCTTTCGGCCGACTTATTCTACTACTGTTTCGGATCCCACACCCTATCCCTTTTCAATCCCACATTTAAATTGTATGTTTTTTCCTAGTATTACTGAAAACTGTATTATCTCTAGCTTGTCACCTATGATGTCTTCCTTCGTTACCGGTCCTGATAATATACCTAGTTGCATCCGTAAAATGTGTTCGAATTCCCTATCTAAGCCTTTATCTCGGTTATTATACCTTACACCCATAGGGTGAAATGGTATATTAAAGTCGCCAAAATGTATGTAACAGGCAGAAGGAACCATCTCCACCCCACAAAGTATATATATTCTTGATCAGGATCAACAACCGAGGCAATCTAGCCATGTCCGTCCGTTCGTCCGTATGAACACCCAGATCTCGGAGACTATAAGAGCTAGAGCCAACAAATTTGATAAGCAGTCTCGTGTAGTATGTACGCTTATCGAGTTTGTTTCAAATTTTTGCCACGCCCCCTTCCGCCCCCGGAATTTACATAAAACTGTTTTTCTTAAAAAGTGTGGCAGATAGAGACATCAAATTTGGGTTATATACTTCTTTAGTTAGCGCGCAGAAAATAATTGTTCCAACTTTTTGCCACGCCCCCTTCCGCCCCCGGAATTTACATAACTCTGATTTTCTTTAAAACTATGAAAGCTACCGACATTAAATTTGGTATGTAAGCTAGCTTAATAGACGCGCAGATATTGACTATTTAAAAATTTTGCCACGCCCATTTCCGCCCCCGAAAATTAAACAAAACTGATTTTCTCGAAAACTAACAAAGCTAAACTCACCAAATTTAGTACGTTTATTGGCTTAGTATGCGCGCAGAATACATATACTTTAATATATTGCCACGCCCACTTCCGCCTCCATAATTTAGAAAAAACCGATTGGTTCTTGCAATTTTTTGACCATCGCGATCAAATTTGGCAGACTAATTATTCTTATCTATTTCCATCAAACTACCAAATTTGATTAAAATCGGACTAGAAACATACAAAATATACGTAGGAACGTATTTTGCTACGAGATCCATAAGGGCAGAATTGGTCGTTGGCTAGTGGCGGCGCTAGAGTGCTCGTGTGTTTGTAGAGTGAGCGAGATACCATATGGTTATGAGTCATGTTAAAACAATTTAATAGACATACATTTGGTTTTCGAAATGTTAAATATTTGTTTCACCTGGTGTATGGTATACCCAAGTCGGCGAGACGACTTACTTACTTCATTTTTTATATCGAGTGAGACTTGTAGCTTTCCCGATATTTGGAAGGAGTCTTTTATTATTCCGCTTTTTAAAAAGGGTAGCAAATCGGATGTTTCTAACTACCGTGGCATTGCCAAACTTTCGGCAATACCTAAGCTGTTTGAAAAAATTATTACGTCTTCCCTTCAACACCTATCCAGATCCACTATTTCTCCTTGTCAGCATGGCTTCATGAAAGGTCGTTCGTCGCTTACCATCTTTTTGGAATTGACTGCCCTTGTACACCATGGCTTTCGTAAAAAGCGTCAAACTATTGTTATTTATACTGACTTTAGTAAGGCTTTCGATACGGTTGATCATTCTATGCTTCTCACGAAACTTAACATCATTGGTTTTTCCCCGAAACTATTGGCTTGGTTAAAGTCGTATCTTATTGGCAGAACCCAAAAGGTGTCTTTTCGTTCCTCGATATCTAATACTGTTCGAGTTACGTCATGTGTACCCCAATGCACTCATCTGGGCCCACCGTTATTTACCTTGTTTATAAATGATTTGCCTTTAACCTTGGCTCATTCACGCGTGCTCATGTTTGCGGATGACGTCAAGATTTGTTATTCCTATAATGACCTTCTTTCCAACAGTACTTGCAATCAGATCTCGATGCGTTCTGTGATTGGTGCCCGTTATTTACCTTGTTTATAAATGATTTGCCTTTAACCTTGGCTCATTCACGCGTGCTCATGTTTGCGGATGACGTCAAGATTTGTTATTCCTATAATGATCCTTCTTTCCAACAGTACTTGCAATCAGATCTCGATGCGTTCTGTGATTGGTGCCACGTTAATAAATTACACCTTAATGCCTCTAAGTGTTCCTAGCTCATTACTCTGTAAAGTCTGTTCTGTTAGATTGTGTACCATCGTTCAAAGACTTAGGCGTTATGTTTGACCCAAAACTTTATTTTAATGTTCGTATTTCTTCAATTGTCAATAGAGCATGCAGCCTTGGTTTAATTTAACGTTGGGCCAAAGAATTTGATGATCCCTATGTAACAAAGGTTTTATACACTTCGTTAGTTCGCCCTACTCTCGAATATTGCTCGCGTAGTATTGAATCGGTACAGAAGCAATCCCTTAAGTTCGCGTTACGCGGTCTTAATTGGGACTTCTTCTTATTAATCTTCCTTCACTTTACAACCGTAGGCTCGTATTTGGCATTTTCTTTCTCCATAAACTAGTCAACGGCGAAGTCATTTCTACTAATTTTTTAGCTAAAGTATTTTAGTCGACTGCTGTGTTAGTTGACGGTAATAAATAAATTAATAAAAGCTGTCATCAAACAAACATTTAAGTTTGTTCACGATCTTCTTGCTAACAATTTAATCACCGATTATTTTATAAAAACAATCTCAATTGGACATAAAATATACCTTGAATCGGAAACTGGCTTTAATCTTACATGCAAGAAACTAAAGGAACAAAAATGTGAATTCTTTTCGTATAAGACAAGACATACCAAGCCCAATAAGGCAGTGCTCTCTGGACTAGACAAACTACCCTGCGAAGAAATTAAATCCATGATTGTAAATCTTGGCCTCGCTCGTACTGACGTAAAGCTTATCGAAAAAACTACTGGAAACGGATATAAACTGATCATGTAAATAGTTTATTTCTCTCTCAGAAGCATTACCTTGAAACAGCTACGTGATGATTATTGTTACATAAGCCACACCAAAGTTCATTGGGAATTCAAAACAAAGTCAAATAAATTATCGCAATGTTACAATTGCCAACTCTATGGACATGGCGCCTAGCAATGCGGAATTAACACATCTTGCGTGCACTGCGCTGGCCCGCACGATACCTCCGAATGCCTAGACAAGGAGTCAGTGAAGTGCGCAAATTGCAATGGAAATCACCCCTCCACTGATATCAGCTGCCCTTGCCGTCTCCCTTACCAGTCACTTTTGCTTAAGAGATCAAGGCAAGGTAAAAGCAATCCAAGTAATGTCTATAAGTGATATAATCATGCCCCTCACTCTACGGCAAGAGCAAATGCCTTACCAATCACGAATTATAGTGTACTGCAAACTACATATCCCAGCTACAGCCAGGTTATTACTAACGGATTCAATCAAATACAAATCCTAACATCTTCACTCTTGAAGATTTAAAATTTTTGTACAAATAGTTCGCTTAACTTCCTTAATATTATGGCTTGGAATGCGCGGTAACATTAAACGTTTAGAATTAATCGACTTCTTAAACCAAAATCATATCCATATAGAAATGATCGACCCGAAAGTAGACGGGGAGGTGTTGCAATAATAGTTAAAAAATCGATCAAGCACTCACAGATACAAAACATCGATACACACCTAGTTGAAAATATTGGAATCAAAGTTAGTATAGGCGCCCGAACATCCTTCAAAATATATGCAGTCTATTTTTCTGGCCCTTCGGCTAAATGCCTTAAAACTCAATGTAATACACAGAATGTGCCTCAACACACGAAAGATATGTTTAAAGCTGATCTACTTAAAATTTCTCGTATAAGTGGACATTATATTGTAGGTGATGACCTTAATTGCAGAAATAAAATTTGGAATTGCTCTATAGCAAACTCATTCGCCAATACCCTTTAGGTCCTCCTAACATTAGGAAAATTTACTATGCTATAAAGGAAAATCATTAACTCTTGATCTTGTTCTGACGAACCAACCCAGAAAACTCTCTCATCCAATTACTATTATATACTTATAATGACCTCTCTTCTGATCATATGCCAATTATCTGCAAATTAGCTAAAGCCCCAAACGCTGAGTTTGTCAAATCATATCTACAATATTCTAGGTCAAACTGGAAAAAGTTCAAACGTACTCTTACTGAAACAATCACACCCGAATTGTATCTGTAAAACCTTAAACCCAAATTGTGAAATGATTGACACTATGAGCAATAACTTTACACAAGTCAAACTCCATAACCAAAAACTCCCAGCCAGAATAAAAGAAATCATTGCTTGGATTAGAACTAGGCAGCCAATCTATAAAGCTAGAACAAATTATTTAAACAGAATAATAAAGCAGAAGCTCTTTAATCACAATTTAATTTGGAGTAACAAATCGACAAAGTTGAGGTATAACTCAACGCCGTTATGGGATTTCACTAGAGTAATTAAAAACCAGAGTGCCGGGGCTAACTTCGACCGCGTCAAAGTTTGTATACCCTTGCAACTTTTTTGGTAACTTTTTCCTTACCTATAGCCATCAAAGTGGAAAAACGTTTAAGCTTAAAGGGCTAATGTGTCCGAAAGAACGGCCTACAATCTTAGCATAGGAAATAACGAAGATATTGATCAAAGTCACTGTTTTCCACCGATCGTTCCTATGGGAGCTATATGATGTAGCTACCCGATCCTTATCAAATTTGGCACAGTCATTAACAGATATATTAAACTAACAAATGTTTAATTTGAAAGCAATCGCGTCAAAAGTAACGAAGTTATTGACAAAAGTCTATGTTTTCGAAAGATCGTTCCTATGGGAGCTATATGATATAGTCACCCAAACTTGATCAAATTTTGCATAGTCGTTTATATGTGTAATTAACTCACCAATATTAAATTTCATGATAATAGCTCAAAAAATAACTAAGTTATTAAGAAAAGTCAATGTTCGTGACTTTGCCATTTGTATGGGAGCCATATGATATAGTGATCCGATACGGCTGAATCCGAGATATACAACGCCTGCAGTATATACAAGCCTACATGCAAAATTTCAGCTCTGTAGCTCTTTCGGCCTAGGAGGAGTTTGCGTTGATCCAGACGGACGGACAGACGGACGGACGGACGGACATGGCGTTTTGAACTCGTCTCGTCGTGCTGATCAAGAATATATATACTTTATATGGTCGGAAATGCTTCCTTCTATGCGTTGCACACTTTTGACCAAAATTAATATACCCTTTTTGCAAGGGTATAACCAAGGGTATAACCAGAGGGCCTGGGCTAACTTCGACCGCGTCAAAGTTTGTATACCCTTGCAACGTTTTTGGTAACTCTTTCCTTACCTATAGCCATCAAAGTGGAAAAACGTTTAAGCTAAAAGGGCTAATGTGTCCGAAAGAACGGCCTACAATCAAAAAAGGCGAAAGAACGGCCTACAATCTCAGCATAGGAAATATATAAGATATTGATTAAAGTCACTGTTTTCCACCGATCGTTCTTATAAGAGCTATATGATATAGTTACCCAATCTTTATCAAATTCTGCGAAGTCATTAACAGATATATAGAACTGACAAATGTTTAAAGAAAGCAATCGCGACAAATGTAACGAAGTTATTGAGAAAAGTCACTGTTCGTGACTTTGGCGTTTGTATGGGAGCTATATGATATAGTGATCCGATCCGGCTGAATCCGAGATATACAACGCCTGTATATACAAGCCTACATGCAAAATTTTGACTCTGTAGCAGACGGACGGACAGACGGACGAACGGACGGACGGACATGGCTATGTGAACTCGTCTCGTCATGCTGATCAAGAATATACAAATGTCGGAGCGTCGCCCGCATTATTTAACTCACTCATGTTCTTTACTGTTTTTACTTTGCACTTTTACTATTTTACTTATATTCTCGAATTGTGCGGCTAGTTCCCGGGTAGTTTATTAACTGAGCTCTCTAGCCCGAAGCCCCCCTTAATATAGGACCTGACCTGAAGACAGCTCTCAACATTAGTTGCTAACGTTGCTTAGATGCTCAACCAGGGCTACAACTGACGCACCTGTCAACCCATGGCACGAACTAGTAGGCTTTGACTTATTAGTCACTTAACCAACACTATCCGACATATACTTTATATGGTCGGAAATGCATCCTTCTATGCGTTGCACACTTCTAAGCAAAATTAATATACCCTTTTTGCAAGGGTATAAAAAATCCAGGGTTAGACTGTTTACCCAACATTTGTCTAAAAAACTTACCACCAAGTGCAATGGAATACGTTACACTGCTTTATAATAATTGCTTAAAAATCGGTTACTTTCCTCTTGCTTGGAAAACTGCCACGATCATTCCAATTCCAAAGCCAGGTAAACCACCAAATGTGGCCTTTCTAAAAATTTTTAACGTCTGACCAAAATCAGACTTAACGCTCACTTCGATGCACAAAATATCCTACCTCCAATACAATATGGATTCAGAAAATACTATAGCTGAATTTTTCCACTAGATAAGATAATACCAACTTCGTCAAAGCAAAGTTTTCCGAAAAGCAATCCATTGGTTTGGTAGCCTTGGACGTTGAAGCTGCTTTTGATACAGTTTGGCACGATGGTCTGGGTGCTAGGGTGCTCGTATGCTTGAGTGAGCGAGATACTGAGATATGCTTGTAAAAAGCATGTGAACAGAATTTTTTAAGAATACGTAAGTGCATTTGTTATTATAAATTTGAAATATAAATTTATTATTTACTTAAATTATAAATTTGTTTTACTGGTGTATGGTCAACAAGACGACTTACTTACTTAATTTTTTCTCCTTGTAATATACTCTACTCATTTCTTTTATTAAAGCTTAAAAATCACGTCACAATCATTAATATCTATATTCACCCTTGCCAAAACTCTTCAAGTAATGGGATATTTCACATATTCAACCCAGTTTCAAGCCCGCTTCTATTTCTTGTCGATTTTAATTCTTGAAGCCCACTGTGGGGATCGCAACAGATCAACTCTCGTTGTAAAAAAATTGAAAGTGTCCTCTCGTCATCTAATGTCTTCTGCTAAATGATGGGTCTGCTACTCATTTCTCATCACACAATTCTTTCACACACATAGATCGTACTCTTGTTTCCGTCCAAATCCTTCCCCAAATGTAAATGGTCCATAGCAGATAACTTGCATGGTAGCGACCATTACCCTATTTTCATATCGGTCGCCTTGAATTTAAAGACCGCCAAAACTCTGCCGCTCCCCAAATGCAAAATCGACTCCGCCAACTGGTCCTGCATCCAGGCTTTCTGCTGCGAAATGGCCAATAACTGGGCACCCCGCTCGCTAAACCAACAATTTGCATATCTGACTAAAGGTATTAGAGCCGCTGCTAACTGTAGCATGCTGCAAAGTAAGAGAGTTTGTTACAAAACCATAGTCACATAGTCACTAAAGAGTTACAAGAACTACGCAGAGACAAACAACTAATCTGGCATAATTTAAAAAAAAACCAGAGGGCCGGGGCTAAGTTCGACCGCGTCAAAGTTTGTATACCCTTGCAAGTTTTTTGTTACTCTTTCTTCACCAGTAGCCGTAAAAGTGGAAAAACGTTTTAACGCAAGAACGGCCTACCTACCAACTTAGCTTAGCATAAACGAAGTTATTGAACAAAGTCACTGTTTACCACCGATCATTCCTATGGTAGCTATATGATATAGTCACCCGATCTTGTTTAAATTCGGCACAGTCATGAACAGATATATAGAACTGACAAATGTTTAAAGAAAGCAATCGCGTCAAAAGTAACGAAGTTGTTGCCAAAGTCACTCTTTTCAACCGATCATTCCTATGGGAGCTATATCATATAGTCACGCGATCTTGATCAAATTTGGCATAGTCGTTTAATGTAATAAGCCCATATTAAATTTCACGACAATAGTTTAATAAATAACGAACTTATTGAGAAAAGTCACTGTTCGTGACTTTGCGGTTTGTATGGAAGCTATATGATATAGTGGTCCGATTCGGCTGAATCCGAGATATACAACCTGTGCACTATATACAAGCCTACATGCTAAATTTCAGCTCTGTAGCTCTGACGGTCTAGAAAGAGTTTGCGCTGATCCAGACGGACGGACGGACGGACAGACGGACAGACATGGCTATTTGAACTCGTCTCGTCATGCTGATCAAGAATATATATACTTTATATGGTCGGAAATGCTTCCTTTTATGCGTTGCACACTTCTGACCAAAATTAATATGCCCTTTTTGCAAAGGCATTGAAACAGACAACTAAATCGTAATACTATAGCTATCCATGAACTAAATAGGAAAGGATAGATATTTCACATATAGTAATAGAACACTCTGAGCAGATTACAGGGAATAGAAGGTGATAATCAGAGCAGCGGAGCCTAAAAGGTTTATGCAAAGTTCACTTTCTAATTAGAAAAGATATGGTGTGTACACTTGAACGCTTCGCCATACACTAAAGCACAATGGGCACATCCGGGAAATGTTCAACCACAGAACCCAAACATAAAGTACCAAGGATTTCAATGTTTATCTTTAAATTTAATTAAAGAGGGGGGTAAGATTTTAAAATTAAAAAAAACAAATTTTTTTTAAGTCTTTAGAATGTTGTTTGAAAATTTGAAGTAATTCGGAATAAAACAGAGAAAGATGTAGCGCTTCAACTGATTTAAGTTAATTTTTTAACGAACAGCAGTTTTCAACCCAGTGAGCACTCTAGCCCTGTACCGATCATGTTCCCTTTTTTTACTAAAATTCTACACGTTAATAAGCAGGTCGTGACGAAGCGTTTTTTTACATTTTTTTTTTTTTAGAATTATGTAAAAATTAGTACAAAAAATACGAAAAACCAAAACTTAAAATTCTCACACAATTCGCAGAGTTTTGCGATTGTTAGTAATAATGTCTCAGGCTGAGTACATTTGATGTTGTGTGAGTGACCGCGCTTTTTTCTCAACAGATAAAATCAGCTACTGTGAAAAATTGCGAATTTTCTTCGAAATAAGTTCGACAAATAAGTCCATGGTCCACCCAATTATTAAAGAGCACTTATTGAACAATTTTAGTGACTTCAAAAATATCCGCCTGTGTAATCGTTTAGTTCCAAGTGTTATACAGAAATTCACTTATAACTATTTTTTATGTGTAACATTATAAACATTATTTTGTTTGGATGATTAATATTTAAAATACATGTTTTTATACCATACACCCATAGGGTGAAATGGTATATTAAAGTCGCCAAAATGTATGTTGCAGGCAGAAGGAAGCATCTCCGACCCCACAAAGTATATATATTCTTGATCAGGATCAACAACCGAGTCGATCTAGCCATGTCCGTCTGTCCGTATGAACATCTAGATCTCGGAGACTGTAAGAGCTAGAGCCACCAAATTAGGTATGTAGACTCGTGTAGTATGTAGAGTGATCAAGTATATTTCAAATTTTTTCCACGCCCCTTTCCGCCCCCGCAATTTAAAAAAAACGTTTATCTCAAAAACTATTCCAGCTAGAGACACCATATTTGGTATGTATATTCGCTTAATAAATGCACACATTTTGTATGTATAAACATTTTGCCACGCCCTTTTCCGCCCCCGTAATTCGAAAAACTTGATTATCTCCCGTATTTTTTTACCTTATGCAATCAAATTTGGCACACTTAAATTTAATACTAATATCTAGCAAAACACCAAATTTGATTAAAATCAAAATCAAAAAACAGTCGAGTTATGCATATAAACGTTTTATATAAGGCCGGAGTTGGCCGTTGGCTGGTGGGGGCGCTAGGGTACTCGTATGATTGAGTGAGCGAGATACTAAGATATGCTTGTAAAAAGCATGTGAAAATGCATTTGTTTAATAAAGTTGAAATATTTGCTTTACTGGTGTATGGTATACCTAAGTCGGCGAGACGACTTACTTACTTCATTTTTTATAGAAACATGTTAAAGCCAGAGGGCCAGGGGCTAACATCGACCGAATCTAAGTTTGTATACCCTTGCAACTTTTTCGGAAACTCTTTCCTTACGTATAGCAATCAAAGTGGAAAAAGTTTTATCTAAAAAGGCTAATCTTTGCGGAAGAACGGCCTACAATCTTAGCATAGCAAATAACGAAGTTATTGACCAAGGTCACAGTTTAAAACCGATTGTTCCTATGGGAGCTATATGATATAGTTGTCCGATCTTTATCAAATTTTGCACAGTCATTAACAGATATGTAGACTTCTTGACAATTGTTTAATTGTTCACTGTTTACGACCGATCGTTCCTATAGGAGCTATATGATATAGTAACCCGATCTTAATCAAATTTAGCACAGTTGTTTATGAGTGTAATAAACAAAATATTAAATTTCATGAGAATAGTTTAGAAAATAATGAAGTTATTGAGAAAAGTCGTTGTTCGTGACTATGCAGTTTGTGTGGGAGCTATATGATATAGTGGTCCGATCCGGCTGAAGCCTACATGCACAATTTCAGCTCTGCAGCTCTTATGGTCTAGGAGGAGTTTGCGTTGATCCAGACGGACGGACGGACGGACATGGCTATATGAACTCGTCTCGTCGTGCTGATCAAGAATATATATACTATGGTCGTTGCACACTTCTGACCAAAATTAATATACCCTCCTTGCAAGGGTATAAAAATATGTTCAACTAAAAGTAAATAAAGTAAATTTCCCAAGAACAATTCGTTTACGTGAAGGCTGTTGTGAATTAAAGGTTAAAAATCGATGTTACGTTTGCACAAAAAACAAATAACCAAATAACTGAGTTTAGAGTTTCCATTCTGAGAGTGGATTCCAACACTAATTCACACAAAAAGGCATGTTTTACAGATATTATACGAAATATTGTTGAAATTGGTTCTCATCCGTTAATTACATTTCTATGCCTTGTAAGCTAAGTCAGTTAATAAAATTGCACTTTTGGAATTGGTCTTTTTTACAGGTATCAATTTAATTGTCTTTGTGAAGTAACCAAATATTAATTATTTGAAAAATGGTATATAGGCATAGGAAAACCGAAAAAGTTCCGTTCATTTTACTAATTTTTGGGTCGTTTTCAGCTCTAAATGGTAGTAATTTTATTATATGTGTGGGATGTGCATTTGCGAAGTGTATCAATCCCACTGTATACGAGAGACGAAGACGAGACAACGATCAAGAGAGAAGACGTGAGCGTGTGAGAAGGCACGATCAAAGAGGGATGACAAACGATAGAGAGATGACGACGAGGAGAGTTGGTTTTTGCGCGTCAAACAAGACGGACGTGTTTTGAGGTCTTGCGTCATAGTCGGATGCAAGGTCAAGTCGAGTACCATAGACGGGTGCTAAAAGTCGTGTGTCAAAGTCGGACACTTAAAGTCGAGCGCCAAAGTCGGGCGCGAAAAGTCGAAGCGTCATAGACGGACGCCAAAGTTGAGCCGAGCCAAACGTCGATTGTCATTTCACATAGTGTAATCTCTATAAAGTCGTATTTTCATGTAAACCCCCTAGACTATAATTATATCGTTAAATAAAACCCCACATATTTTGGGTGCTCGTCCGGGATAGATTCGAGTAAGAGTGGCGCTCATCCGGTTACAAAGAGTTTTCCCCACATATTTTGTCGTGATAGAAAGAGTGCGGGATACAAGAGAACACCCCACATACATTTTTTGTGCGTTCGTGCGGGAGAAGAGTGAAAAAAAAAGTGATTTTTTTTCTTTAACAATCGTGTTGTGTTAAGTCGGTCCTGCTCTGCTAATGGTGAAATTAAAACATTAACTATGTCGTGTCTAAATGATTTAATAAGTGGTACTCTGAAAACGGGTAAAGTAGACAATATCAGAGCATTGCATAAATTTATCTATGAGAGCGAGGGAGATAGAAATAACCGCAAAAGAATTCGAGAATTTTCTGGTTTCGATTACGATGAAGCGAACGCAAAATACAAAGCAAAAGCGGAATATGTACGACGAAATTTGACGAACGGTGATCTTGTTTCGATTTGCAATGTATTGGGAATCAAGTACAGTGTCGACGACCTTGCATTGCATATTTTCACGAATTTGAAGATGAACAATTTGTTGGCATCACAAGACGAAGACGAATTAGACGACGAAGTAGATGATGAAATAGACGACGAGACAGATCATGAGTCGGTAGCTACAGAGAGGAACGTAGCAACAGAGAATAATTTGAGGAACATACCGCACGAGAGAGCAAGCGAGAACAACAACGATGAGTACAGAAGAATAAACGAAGAGAGAGATAGAATGATGACGCCGCGTTTTGCCATTAGTTTTCGCGACGTGGAAGAGAACATTCGTATTTTTGACGGCACTAACACTATTGCAGTAGAAGTTTGGATTAACGAATTCAATGAGCAAGCAACGTTGATGTGTTGGAACGATTTCCAGAAGTTTCTGTTCGCGAAGAAGGCGTTAAAAGGTATCGCGAAACTGTTTGTCTTGAGTGAGAGAGGAATAAATTCATGGAACTCTCTCGAAAAAGAACTTTTGAGTGAATTCAAATCGTGCGTGAGTAGTAAAGACATACATGAGCAACTGATGAAAATGAAGCGTAAAAACAATGAGTGCGTTTATGAGTACTTTTACAGAATGAAAGATGTAGCTTCACGTGGACAAATTAAAGACGATTCATTAATAGAATATTTAATTGACGGCATTGATGAAAAAAGTGAGAATAAGTCGATTTTATATGGTGCGAAAAATTTGATTGAGTTTAAAGAGAAATTAAAGCAGTATAAAATAATGAGTGAAAAAGAAAGTAAGAAAGGCAATGGTAAATACAAAAACGATGAGAACAGTGCAAGAGTGAAAAACAAAATGATGAAAACTAATAATAAAGACGATGTTGTGTGTTACAACTGTGGCGATAAAGGACATTACTCAAAAGATTGTGATGATAAAGGGAAAGGTAGAAAGTGCTACAAATGTAATGAATTTGGTCATATAGCTAAAAATTGTAATAAACGAGAAATGAACGGTAAATTTGAACCAAACACAAGAAGTTTTAAGTCGAAAGAAGAAAAAACAACCTGTAAAGTTATTAAAATTGACAATATTGAGTGTAAAGCATTGTTCGACACCGGAAGTAAATTTTGTATCATTCGCGAAGATTTCTATAAACGTTTGAAACAACCCGAGTTGAGTAGCTTTGACGGGTTGAAATAAAAATTCTAAAAATTGATGTCGCGAATAATAAAGATGAACTTAATATAGACGAATGTGCAAGCACAAGTGCTAAAAAAGAGGTATTCGATTTGATATCTAATTATCAACCGGTAGCAATAAAGACAACCAATGTAGAAATGCGAATAATTTTAAACGATGACAGTCCGATATTTGCGCGACCCCGTAGACTTGCACTTAAAGTGAACGAGAAAGTCGAAGAATGGTTGGCTGAAGGCATAATTGAAGAGTCAACGTCCGAATACACAAGTCCTGTGGTACTTGTGAAGAAGCATGACGATTCCTACCGGCTATGTGTCGATTTTCGTAAAATAAACAAGGTATGTGTGCGTGACCATTATCCATTGCCGCTCATCGAGGATCAGTTGGATCGTTTGCAAGACGCTACAATTTTTAGTACCATTGATTTTAAGAACGGATTCTTTCATGTGGCAGTTGCAGAATCTAGTCGAAAGTATACGTCGTTTGTGACCCACTGTGGTCAGTACCAATTCAAGAGGGTTCCGTTTGGATTTACTAATTCACCTGGAGTATTCCAAAGACATGTAAAGAGAGGCATTGCGCTGCCATACGTTGACGATGTTATCATCTTGGCCAGAGATGAAGAGGAAGCTGTTAAGAATCTAAAAGAGGTAATCGTAACCTGCGAAGAGTATGGTTTAGAGTTAAACCTGAAGAGGTGTCATTTTTTAAAGAAAAGAATACAATTTTTGGGGCACATTGTCGAGAATAAGAAGATATATCCATCTCCAGATAAAATTGAGGCTGTTGCAAAGTTTAAAATGCCTCAAATCGTAAAGCAAGTTCAAAGTTTCTTAGGTTTGACGGGTTATTTTAGAAAGTTTATTCCAAACTATGCGTGTATAGCGAAGCCTCTGACCGAATTGACCAAGAATGCACAAAAATTTGTCTGTGGCCCTGAAGAAGAAAATGCAGTTCAAATCTTGAAGAAGTTACTAACTGAAAATCCAGTCTTAAGTATCTACAACCAGTCGTACCAATCTGAAGTCCATACTGATGCATCCATTGAAGGCTTTGGAGCAGTTTTACTACAAAGATGTCCAGACAACGGTGAACTCCATCCCGTATACTACATGAGTCGAAAAACCACAGACGCACAGCGAAAGTATAGCAGCTACGAATTAGAGATTCTCGCAGTCATAACAGCGTTAGAAAAGTTTAGAGTTTATCTTTTGGGCATGCATTTTAAGCTAATCACGGATTGCGACGCATTTACAAAGACGCTGGAGAAGAAGAGCCTTTGTACCAGGGTAGCTCGTTGGGTACTTTTTCTTCAAGAATACGATTTTGACGTTTTACACCGTTCAGGTACCCGTATGAGACATGTCGACGCCCTCAGCAGATATCCAATTATGCAAATTAACGACTATGGAATCAGCGTTGGCATAAAGAAGGCACAGTCACAAGATGAGAAAATAAGAGCCATCATAGAAGTTCTGAAAGACAATTCGAAAACTTATGATGATTATTTTCTGAAAGCCGATATCCTGTACAAATTAGTCAATGACGTTGATTTAATTGTTGTCCCAAACGCGATGCAGAAGCAGATTATTGGTCAGGCACATAACAAAGGACATTTCAGGGCAAAGAAGACGAAAGACCTGATTTGCAGAGAATACTTTATACCGCATCTCGAGGAAAAAATCCAAAAATATATCGAATGCTGTATTCCTTGTAATATCAGTAGCCGTAAAGTTGGCAAGCAAGAAGGCTTGTTGCATCCGCTTCAGAAAGATGATATTCCACTTTTAACTTACCATATTGATTTTCTAGGTCCTCTCGAGTCTACTCACAAAGACTATAAGCATATTCTGGCAGTCATAGATGCATTTACGAAGTTCTGCTGGTTATACCCAACCAAATCGACGACTAGCAATGAAGTTATTACGAAGCTGACGATTCAAAGCACGATTTTTGGCAACCCTGCGTTTATTATCTCGGATCGGGGGTCCGCCTTTACATCCCAAGATTTTCTGAAGTACTGCGACAACGAGGGTATCAAACACGTTAAGACGACTACAGCACTTCCGAGAGTAAACGGCCAAGTCGAACGTTTAAATGCGATCATCATTCCTGTTCTGTCGAAGTTGAGCGTTGATGATCCGACGAAGTGGTATCGACATGTTAGCAAAGTTCAGCAGGCTATCAATTCGACGTACACCAGAAGTATTGGCACTTCTCCATTTGAGTTACTAACTGGTGTAAAGATGAGGACCAACGATGACCATAAACTGAGAGATCTTATCGACCAAGAGACGAAGGCAATATTTACAGACGAAAGAGCGAGCTCCGTGCCAAGGCGAAGGCACACATCTCCAAGATCCAAGACGAAAACAAGAAGTACTACAACCTACGTCGTAAGCAAGCTCGATCTTATAGTGTTGGCGACCTGGTTGCAATTAAGAGGACGCAATTTGGCAGTGGTCTCAAACTAAAACTAAAATATTTTGGACCCTACCAAGTTAAGAAGGTGAAGCACAACAACGCATACGATGTCGAAAAGGTAGGCAAGTGCGAAGGGCCTAAAGTGACGTCCACATGTGCAGAGTACATGAAGCCCTGGAGCCCAAACCGAGACGATGAAGAAGATGACCCAGCATTCGGGTCGAATGCGTAATCAGAATGGCCGAATGTGCATTTGCGAAGTGTATCAATCCCACTGTATACGAGAGACGAAGACGAGACAACGATCAAGAGAGAAGACGTGAGCGTGTGAGAAGGCACGATCAAAGAGGGATGACGAACGATAGAGAGATGACGACGAGGAGAGTTGGTTTTTGCGCGTCAAACAAGACGGACGTGTTTTGAGGTCTTGCGTCATAGTCGGATGCAAGGTCAAGTCGAGTACCATAGACGGGTGCTAAAAGTCGTGTGTCAAAGTCGGACACTTAAAGTCGAGCGCCAAAGTCGGGCGCGAAAAGTCGAAGCGTCATAGACGGACGCCAAAGTCGAGCCGAGCCAAACGTCGATTGTCATTTCACATAGTGTAATCTCAATAAAGTCGTATTTTCATGTAAACCACTAGACTATAATTATATCGTTAAATAAAACCCCACATATATTATGTATAAATAGAGATTATCAACAAAACAAAAAAATATTGGTGCATTTTTGTTCTTTTTAATATGATTTAATAACTTTGAAGTCAAAGACTAATGGCATTGCTATTTTTGTGAACACAGCTGTAAATATCAAGTTTTATGCGGATAAGCATTTTGAGATTTTGCATTGACACAATATTTAAAAACCCAAAAGACAAATCTTTTTAAATGAGTTCCCATCCCAAAAATTGCGAGGCTTGCATCGTTCAGTTAAAGTGTTAAAGCATTCTTTGGATTAATCGGACATTTCTGTTGCGAAATTGACGGAATGTAATCGTCAATATAATATATGTACATATTAGGTCATCTATGTTAGATATCTATGTTGGTGGTTCCTTATTTTCATATTTCTCCATAATGGCCCTAGCCGTTTTTAACTCTGAAAGCAGAGCCTTTAGGTGCGATAGTTCAATATTAACAACGTGAGTTGTATCTTGTGGTAAGTCATCAACCAATTCTTGCGAGATTTTAAGTTCCAAAGTTGCACAATTCGGTGGCGTTTCATCTGGAGAGGTCACGTCCCTTATACTCTCAAGTTCATTAACTGAAATAAAGAGATTTACTTGATCTGAATTCCATTTAATGAATAGAATACTCACTTTTAAAGGACTTTTTTATTAATTGCTGTCTTATAGCAGGCGAATGTTCCTTAAGTACCTGACACATGGCTCCGGCATGATCTTTAGGGAGCCCCAATTGTTGTATTTCCTCGCCAAATATATTTTCAGTGCAATTATACCGTGCCGCATTGATCAGCAAAAAGTGTATACAGGCCACGGCAGTTTTACCCTCGTTTGTTAACGAGGAAGTCAGTGATTTAATTTTCGATTCCTATAAAGAATTAAACCAATATTGAAAACCTAATGCGTAACTATTACACCTACCTCAAATGGTTTTTCGCAGATGCGTTTTGCCACAAGATCTGTTAATTGTTCCAGGTTTTCTATAGTTAAGTGGGACAGCGTAGAAATAATTTCAGCTAAAACCCAATCGGGGCAATCGCCTTCGCCGCAGAAACGGAATTTCTGTAAAAATAATAAACAATTTTAGTGAATTATTATTTTATTTGAAATTTTGTTTATTTTCAGATTCATTCATAAACCCACGGCCGTTTAATATATATGTTGACTACTGATGCTTCAAATAAAGCTGATGGGGCAGTATTAGATCATAAAACTAATTCAATTGAAACCTGAAAAACGATTACCTATTTATCAACTATACTAGTCTACATATAAAATTTGGTAGCACTAGCTCCTACAATCTTTGAGATCTTGGCATTCTTACGGACGAGTTCACGAAGCTAGATCGACTTGAGTTTTGATACTGATGAAAAATAGACACATTTTATGTGACTCATTTACGTTTGCACTCAATACTCAAGAGTTTGATTATAAGATTAATTATAAACGGGCTCTCTCGTACATAATACAAATCATACGTGGGTTCATTAACACAAGAAGTACATTCGCCACACCGCGCTGAAACTCGCAGCGTTTCAGAGTTTCAGCCGTAAGCTTATTTCAACCATGGATTAGCACAATCAAAAATTTGTATTTACTTCAGGATGGAGGGATACTCTAACCAATTATGCTTAATTTGTTACACAATAGCCTCCACCAGTATGGGGATGAACTGTTGAGCTGTACAGTCTAGGAGGAGATGTATGAACTCGTCTCGTCGTGTTGATTTTTATATATTTTATATGGTCGGAGATGCTTCCTTCTATGAGTTGTATACTTCTGACCAAAATTATACACCCTTTTTGCAATAAAGAACAGTCAAGGATTTCCGAATAAAATTTAAATCAAAGAAATCAATAGAAACCTTAACAATTTTTTTAAAGCATAAAGAAGAACATAGAATTGTCAGCGCTTGTTTGCAAGACTGGACTTTGGAATATCAATGCCCTATATGTAAAAAAATTCAGCCACCACAAATTTCAACTTAATTAACTGAAGCACATTTGAAGTGGTTAACTCGACCCCTTTGCACATTTCTTCACAAATATTAAAAAGTACAACTTACGCTTCCAAAAGACATATTTTAGAGCTACAAATATTATAAGCAATGTATTTATACCGACGTTTAAGCTGATAACATACTTTACATGTATTTGACGTTTTCAAAAAATCAGACTTGTCATCTAAATGTATGAGAAAAGCGTATTAAATCAGGGCCAGAAGCAATTGTACTGTACAAAGTTTATTACATCACATGACCACAAAATCATAATACGTATAGGCAGAACACCTCTCGATGAAGTGGTAATCGTAATATTTGGTAAACAATTTCGGCTAACAAATACTGTATTGTGTTATAACGCATTACAATATCCGATTTTGTTTTGAATAGGTTTTTCGTATTCTCTTTTCCTCCTATATTTTGGTTGTAGTGTGCTTCAGCGATTACCAAAGAATTGTGAATTGAAAAAACATCCGTCCTGATACCCTAATATTGATTGACAACCGAATATCAAATCTAGAGATGAAATAAAATATCAGCGCATCCCAAATAGGGAGAAATTTTTCTGCATCGATATCACCAAGACGTGTGCATAGATCCTGCAGTGATCATATAATGCTTTATATTGGAAAACACTCATGAAACCTGAGCTTCTGCCTAGGCACAAAGCTGCTCGTTTACAATTTGCTAACAAATAAAAAGTTTGTACTTTCAGATTGTACTGAGTGGGAAAATATTATATTTTAAGTCTCTCAAATGCTTTTTATACTATACACCCATTGGGTGAAATGTCGCCACAATGTATGTAACAGGCAGAAGGAAGCATTTCCGACCCAATAAAGTATATATATTCTTGATCAAGATCAACAACCGAGTCGATCTAGCCATGTCCGTCCATCTGTCTGTCCGTATGAACACGTATGGTGTTCAAGTTTATTTCAAATTTTTGCCACACCGCTTTACGCTCCCGATCTGATTAATAATCTCCCGATAAATCTGATTCTCTCAAAGACTATACACCTAGACCTCGCTTTGCGTTGGAGATACGTTCCAAAAAAAGACGACGCAAAGTGAATTAAGATTTTCTATAGGCAACCATGGAAAGATCAAAGATAGGTTCCCGGGCTATGAAAATACTAATTTCTAGAAAGAAAAATTGAACAAAGTAAACATTTAAAAACAAAAATATTATTGCATTCATTCATTAAAAAAAACGGCTTCCATTAAATCAAAATAACCTATTCAATTATTTTATCTTTATGAGTTTTTAGTGGCTTCGTTCACCAAAAATTTGTCCAGAGTTTGGTGAATAGCTTTTTTTTTTGTAAATTTAAATAAATTTCTTGGTAGCAGTTGATGTTTGCAGCTACCGCCTGGGATAACTTAAAACTTCTGTCATTGTCAGGATCGTTTTTTATAAAAATTCTCCATTGGTTCGTCAATCAGACCCATCGCTTTTGAAATTTGTTTGGAGGTTAAACACTGTTCTACGAACATTTCTACTAAACCATCCCCGAGTTTCGATACGCAATTATAAACAGAAGTAGGTAAGCTAGATGTCAATGTTGAAAAACGTAAAACTGCCAAAAATTCAAAGGCAATGTTGGTAAAAGTTGATATTGGCGTTGCCACAATGGCTGATTTAGAAAAAATGAAGTAAGTAAGTCGTCTCGCCGACTTGGGTATACCATACACCAGGTGAAACAAATATTTAAAATTTCGAAAACCAAATGTATGTCTATTAAATTGTTTTAACATGCCTCATGACCATATGCTATCTCGCTCACTCTACAAACACACGAGCACTCTAGCGCCGCCACTAGCCAACGACCAATTCTGCCCTTATGGATCGCGTAGCAAAATACGTTCATACGTATATTTTGTATGTTTCTAGTCCGATTTTAATCAAATTAGTCAATTTAGTTTGATAGAAATAGATAAGATTTATTAGTCCGCCAAATTTGATTGCGATGGTCAAAAAATTGCAAGAGCCAATCGGTTTTTTCTAAATTATGGAGGCGTAAGTGGGCTTGGCAACATATTAAAATATATGTATTCTGCGCGCATACTAAGCCAATAAACGTACTAAATTTGGTGACTTTAGCTTTGTTAGTTTTCGAGAAAATCAGTTTTGTTTAATTTTCGGGGGCGGAAATGGGCGTGGCAAAATTTTTAAATAGTCAATATCTGCGCGTCTATTAAGCTAGCTTACATACCAAATTTAATGTCGGTAGCTTTCATAGTTTTAAAGAAAATCAGAGTTATGTAAATTCCGGGGGCGGAAGGGGGCGTGGCAAAAAGTTGGAACAATTATTTTCTGCGCGCTAACTAAAGAAGTATATAACCCAAATTTGATGTCTCTATCTGCCATACTTTTTAAGAAAATCAGAGTTATGTAAATTCCGGGGGCGGAAGGGGGCGTGGCAAAAAGTTGGAACAATTATTTTCTGCGCGCTAACTAAACAAATATATATCCCAAATTTGATGTCTCTATCTGCCATACTTTTTAAGAAAAACAGTTTTATGTAAATTCCGGGGGCGGAAGGGGGCGTGCAAAAACGCAACAACGAGAATATAACGACCCACAATGAAAATTAGTACTAATAAAGCAGCGACGCAACTTCCAAAAAACGCAAAACGAAACGACGCAAAGCGGGGTCTAGGTGTACTAGCTATAGACGAATTTGGAATGTGTACTGGCTTAGTACACATGCAGATTTTGCTTCGTTCAAAATTTTGCCACGCCCACTTACGCCCCGGAAAATTACATAAAACTCGTTTTCTCGAAAACCAACAAAGCTTCAACCACTAAATTCGATATGAAGTTGTTTGGTATGCGTGCAGATTAATAATATTAAATATTAAAGAAGCTAACTTCGGCTGTGCCGAAGTTTATATACCCTTGCAGTCCTTGGCCCTAATATTTTTACATGTTCTAAACTCTTTTTCTGTATACTCAATTCATCAATGCACAGACAAAACCTTCCAAATATCATTTCCATATCTTTTACTTCCTCTTCCCTATGCTGCATGCTGCGATTGGCACGCATACACATACAGTTTACTTAGCGTCGCGTCTGTGTGTGTATGCGTGTGCTCAGCTGCTCTGTGGATTTCAAGCAATGACGTAGTAGAGCCCATTTATATTGACTGTAACTTGTGTTAAATTTATCCGATCTGATTGAAATTTCGGGATCTGATGTTTTATATCCAAAACTATCATATTATTTCATGGGGATACTCCAATTTTTATGAAAATGTTTCCTCTAGAGCTATATGAAATAGTGGTCCGATCCTGACAATTTTTATACTTTATCTGCTCCGGGCTATAAGTAGCTCAAATATTAAGTTTCATCCCGACAGCTCTTAAGATGGCGGCGTGAAGTTGATTTGCACAGACGGAGGGACGGACAGACGGACATGGCTATATCGACTCAGCTCCTCATGCTGATCAAGAATATATATACTTTATGGGGTCGAAAACGTCTCTTTCAAACATCGGAGCAATTTTATAATACCCTCTGCAAGGGTATAAAAATTTTTGCCACACCTACTTTGGTCTTCATAATCTAGAAAAAACTGAATTGAAATTGAGACAGGCAATTTTTGGACATTCGAACCCAATTTGAGCACACTAATTAGCCCTAATAATATCTACCTGATAACCTACCTTTTATTAAAACGGACTAGAAACATGGAAAATATGTAAAAGAGTCTTACTAGACGGTCCATAAAGGCGGAATTGGCCGTAGGCTAGTGGCGCCGCTGGAGTGCTTGTTTGTTTTTGTGAGAGTGAGCGAGTGAGACATGTAAAACGAATTTAATATACATACCTTTGGCGTTCGAAATTTAAATTGGTCAGATGTTTGTAACGCACAGAAAGAGACGTTTCCGACCCCATAAAGTACATATATTCTGTCTGTCCGTCCGCAAATCGATTTGACACCGCCATATTAAGAGCTATCGGGATGAAACTTAATATTTGAGCTACTTATAGCCCGGAGTAGATAAAGTATTAAAATTGTCAGGATCGGACCACTATATCAAATAGATATAACTAAAACATTTTCATAAAAATTGGAGTATCCCCATGAAATAATATGATAGTTTTGGATATAAAACATCAGATCCCGAAATTTCAATCAGATCGGATAAATTTAACACAAGTTACAGTCAATATAAATGGGCTCTACTACGTCATTGCTTGAAATCCACAGAGCAGCTGAGCACACGCATACACACACAGACGCGACGCACAGTTGGGCCTCTGCTCGGATAGCGTTAGAGATTATGAATCCGAAAAATTTTTGAAATCGCTTTATTGGTTCAGACGCTATGATTTTTGCAATGCTAAATGCCAGAAGGCCCCACTGTGCGACGCTAAGTAAACTGTATGTGTATGCGTGCCAATCGCAGCATGCAGCATGGGGAAGAGGAAGTAAAAGAAACGGAAATGTTATTTGGAAGGTTTTGTCTGTGCATTGATGAATTGATGATACAGAAAAAGTGTTTGGAACATGTAAAAATATTATGGCCAAGGACTGCAAGGGTATATAAACTTCAGCACAGCCGAAGTTAGCTTCTTTGATATTTTCGATTTAAAGGGGCCAAAATATATTTATAAATTTTACAAGTTAAAAGATTAATTTGTTTTATTATAATATATTAATCGGTTCAGTTGTTATAGACCCCAGCGTTGTCTGTGAGCAACATCAGCTGTTTAACAGCATACGGTTTGCTCTTCTTTTGGTTTTATCTGCTCTTTCGCAGTGATAACGTTGCTTTTAAGTACATATGTACCCAAAATATGTGAAAAAATACGTTTGAAGATTATTTGGCGAAGTTATTTTTAATGAAGTAAGTAAGTCAGCTCGCCGACTTGGGTATACCATACACCAGGTGAAACAAATATATAAAATTTCGAAAACCAAATGTATGTCTATTAAATTGTTTTAACATGACTCATAACCATATGCTATCTCGCTCACTCTACAAACACACGAGCACTCTAGCGCCGCCACTAGCCAACGACCAATTCTGCCCTTATGGATCTCGTAGCAAAATACGTTCCTACGTATATTTTGTATGTTTCTAGTCCGATTTTAATCAAATTTGGTAGTTTGATGGAAATAGATAAGAATAATTAGTCTGCCAAATTTGATCGCGATGGTCAAAAAATTGCAAGAACCAATCGGTTTTTTCTAAATTATGGAGGCGGAAGTGGGCGTGGCAATATATTAAAGTATATGTATTCTGCGCGCATACTAAGCCAATAAACGTACTAAATTTGGTGACTTTAGCTTTGTTAGTTTTCGAGAAAATCAGTTTTGTTTAATTTTCGGGGACGGAAATGGGCGTGGCAAAATTTTTAAATAGTCAATATCTGCGCGTCTATTAAGCTAGCTTACATACCAAATTTAATGTCGGTAGCTGTCATAGTTTTTAAGAAAATGAGTTTTTTGTAAATTCCGTGGGCGGAAGGGGGCGTGGCAAAAATTTGAAACAAACTCGATAAGTGTACATACTACACGAGACTGCATACCAAATTTGGTGGCTCTAGCTCTTATAGTCTCCGAGATCTAGGTGTTCATACGGACGGACAAGGTATAGGCTTAAATTGACGGATCTGAAGTTAGATTTGATAATCATAAATAAATAATTAGGTGAGTAATTTTTATACCCTTGCAAAAAGGGTATATTAATTTTGGTCAAAAGTGTGCAACGCATAGAAGGAAGCATCTCCGACCATTTAAAGTATATATATTCTTGATCAGCACGACGAGACGAGTTCAAATAGCCATGTCCGTCAGTCCGTCTGGATTAACGCAAACTCCTCCTAGACCGTAAGAGCTACAGAGTTGAAATTTTGCATGTAGGCTTGTATATACTGCAGGCGTTGTATATCTCGGATTCAACCGGATCGGATCACTATATCATATAGCTCCCATACAAACGGCAAAGTCACGAACAGTGACTTTTCTTAATAACTTCGTTATTTTCTGAGCTATTGTCGTGAATTTAAATATTGGTAAGTTAATTACACATATAAACGACTATGCCAAATTTGACCAAGATCGGGTGACTATATCATATAGCTCCCATAGGAACGATCTTTCGAAAACAGTGACTTTTGTCAATAACTTCGTTAAATTAGACATTTGTTAGTTTAATATATCTGTTAATGACTTTCCGAATTTGATAAGGATCGGGTGACTATATCATATAGCTCCCATAGGAACAATCGGTGGAAACAGTGACTTTGATCAATATCTTTTCAATGCTAAGATTGTAGGCCGTTCTTTCGCAAACTTTAGCCTTTTTAGAAAAAACGTTTTTCCATTTTGATGGCTATAGGTAAGGAAAGAGTTACCAAAAAAGTTGCAAGGGTATACAAACTTTGACGCGGTCGAAGTTAGCCCCGGTCCTCTGGTTAAAGTTTAATGTTGCTCGTGGGCAACGTTGTGCCATTGTGGTTATTTGGTTATTATGTTATTTAGTTATGAGACCTAAAGAAAAAAGATCATATTGCGAGAATTATTAACTTCGATTGGGATGCATCGACTGACGAAGAAAGTGATAATGATATGGATGACATTTCTGCAGTGCTAGAGAAGAACTTGGAAGAAATAGTGGAAAGAGGGGAATTGTTGAGGTCGATCAGCATTCAAGCAATACAACCCAGCTAAGCCTCATAAATGGGGTCTAAAAATGGTTACGCGTGCCGGAACTAGAGGGGGGCATGGGCCGAAATTTTCAACCCAACCCGACCCAGCCCATGGGCCGAAGAGGAAAATTTTACCCGTACCTGAAAGCTAAAAAAAAAAATGTAAACCGAACACAACCAGCCCACCCGAAAAAAAAATAAAAAAAAAAATTTTAATACAAAATAAAATTTTTTATTTCCTTTGTTTTCTTCAAAACAGCACTTAAATTAAATTTTTATACCCTACACCCATAGGGTGAAATGGTATATTCAAGTCGCCAAAATGTATGTAACAGGCTGAAGGAAGCATCTCCGACCCCACAAAGTATATATATTCTTGATCAGGATCAACAACCGTGTCGATCTAGCCATGTTCGTCCGTCCGTCTGTATGAACACGCAGATATCGGAGACTATAAGAGCTAGAGCCACCAAATATGGTATGTAGACTCGTGTGGTATGTAAATATATAGAGTTAATTGGAATTTTGGCCACGCCCCCAGAATTTACAAAAAACAGATTTTCTTAAAAACTATGTAAGCTACCAACATTAAATTTGGTATGTAAGCTAGCTTAATAGATGCGACTATTTAAAAATTTTGGCACGCCCATTTCCGCCCCGCAAATTAAACAAAACTGATTTTCGCGAAAACTAACAAAGCTAAAGTCACCAAATTTAGTATGTATACTGGCTTAGTATGCGCGCAGAATACATATATTTTAATATGTTGCCACGCCCACTTCCGCCTCCATAATTTAGAAAAAACCGATTGGTTCTTGCAATTTTTTGACCATCGCGATCAAATTTGGCAGACTAATAAATCTTATCTATTTTTATCAAACTACCAAATTTAGATGAAATCGGACTAGAAACATGCAAAATATGCGTATGAACGTATTTTGCTACGCGATCCATATGGGCAAAATTGGCCGTTGGCTAGTGGCGGCGCTAGAGTGCTCGTGTGTTTGTAGAGTGAGCGAGATAGCATGTGGTATGAGGCATGTTAAAACAATTTAATAGACATACATTTGGTTTTCGAAATTTTAAATATTTGTTTCACCTGGTGTATGGTATACCCAAGTCGGCGAGACGACTTACTTACTTCATTTTTTTTTTTTTTTTTTTTTTATATTAAGTTACTTCTGAACAGAAGATTTCTTTGGCCTCCCTGTGTATAACAGGTTAACGCCACAGCGTATTCGTGATGATGAGCTTCGTATTTTGGTTTTTGTTATAAATGAATTAGCTATTTAATTTAATTTATTTATATGTGGATTAGATTGTTAGAGTTCTATGTTGGCAGCCTTAGTAAATTGTGTTATCGATTTGTAGTTGGCGATAGGCTCTTGCGCGAGTAATTGATATATATCGTTATACTTTGTTAGTGTTGGGAAGCTCATTCGGGTGTTTGTGTATTTTGAACAATTTAAAATAATATGTGAGATATCTTCTGTAATGTTACAGGTGTCGCATAAGTTGCTGTCAACGACTTTCATTTTAAATAGAGTGTTTTTGTCAAATGCGTGACCGCTTAGTATTCTGTTTAGTTGTTTTATCTCCAGTCTATGGAATTGATTTTTTCCCTGGAACCATGGTTGTGATGACACATAAGGATATAGAAGGCAGTATCCTTTGTTTCGATCTATACAAAATTCATTGTACGCTCTTTCCCATTCTAGTTTTATTTTGTTGTATATATGAATGATAGCATCGTTGATTGTCCAGCTTATGTGCGTGAACACTCCATCGTGTCTGGCATTTTTGGCTGCGGTATCAGCTAAATCGTTTTCTTTTATGTTTGAGTGACTAGGTATGTGGTGTATTTTGACTGAGATGATATTATAACTATTTTCTATACTTTTAAGGATTCTGTGAGCAATGCAATTATTGTTCTTTGGGTTTCTAATTGTTTGGATTGCTCCAAGACTGTCTGTTAGGAACGCTACTTTGAAGAGGTGATTCGAATCAGCAAACTCCACTGCTTTTTCCAAAGCTGTGAGTTCCGCAGTCAATGATGACAGTTTTTATACCCTTGCAAAAAGGGTATATTAATTTTGGTCAAAAGTGTGAAACGCATAGAAGGAAGCATTTCCGACCATATAAAGTATATATATTCTTGATCAGCACGACGAGACGAGTTCAAATGCCATGTCCGTCCGCCCGTCCGTCCGTCCGTCTGGATCAACGCAAACTCCTCCTAGACCGAAAGAGCTACAGAGCTGAAATTTTGCATGTAGGCTTATACTGCAGGCGTTGTATATCTCGGATTCAGCCGGATCGGATCACTATATCATATAGCTCCCATACAAATGGCAAAGTCACGAACAGTGACTTTTCTTAATAACTTCGTTATTTTCTGATCTATTATCATGAAATTTAATATAGTTAAGTTAATTACATATATAAAGGACTATGCCAAATTTGATCAAGATCGGGTTACTATATCATATAGCTCCCATAGGAACGATCTTTCGAAAACAGTGACTTTTGTCAATAACTTCGTTACTTTTGACGCGATTGCTTTTAAATTAAACATTTGTTAGTTTAATATATCTGTTAATGACTGTGCCGAATTTGATAAAGATCGGGTAGCTATATCATATAGCTCCCATAGGAACGATCGGTGGAAAACAGTGACTTTGATTAATATCTTCGTTATTTCCTATGGCAAGATTGTAGGTCGTTCTTTCGGACACATTAGCCCTTTTAGATTAAACGTTTTTCCACTTTGATGTGGCTATGGGTAAGGAAAAACTTACCAAAAAAGTTGCAAGGGTATACAAACTTTGACGCGGTCGAAGTTAGCCCCGGCCCTCTGGTTTATTGCTGTAATAGCTTTTTGTGATGTTGGAGCCCAAGTGAAAAAAAGCACTTCCAGTAAAATCTTCAGAAACTGAACCATCTGTGTAAATCAGGTCAAAATTTTTTGAATTTAAGTTCTTAATTTTTTCTTTATACAGGGAGAGTATCATTGTTTCATTTGCATCTCTTATGTTTTTAAAGGCACCTTTGGAAAAATTGGCATCAATGAAGATTTTTCGTGTGCGTATAGGAGTTGGCTCTATGGGTGTAATGTTGTCCAGGACATCTTTAAATTCAGCATACACTTTGGCATAACTTGTTTTATTAGCATGAAAGACACTGGACATAAGCGACGCTGCTGGCAGGCCATAAGCGAAGACCCTGATCAGTTCTTTTGCTGTGGTAAATTTAATTCTATACTCTGGTGGAAGTTCGGCCGCTAGGTGGTATATTATATAAGTTGGAGTTGATCTAATAAGCCCCAATGCCTTCCTTAAATGTAAGTTAGCATGAGTATTTATGATGCTTATTACTGTTTTAGTTGTATTTGCAAATGAAGAGCTTGCATATTCATACCTGTTCCTTGTAAAGGCCTTATAGAAAAGAATTGCATTTTTGGGATGGGTGCCAAAACGACAGCCATTAATCATATGAAGAAACATATTTGTTTTGTTTGACTTAGCAATTGTTTCCTTTATGTGTTGGGTCGTGGAATCATTGGTGCTAATCAGTCTTCCTAAGTAGTTAATTTTATCTACGTCCCTTATAGCTACGTTATTGCATATTATTTGTAGGGGTTTACGTCTTAAATTAAAATGTAAAGCAGCAGATTTGTTCGGGTTGAATGACAGGTTGATTTTATTACACATTTTACTAAATTCTGTAACTTGTCTTTCTAATATGTTTTTAGCGTCTGAAAAGTTTTTATGGTAACATACCAGGAAAAAGTCATCAGCATATTGAAATAGTATGCTGTTAATTTGGTTGCTTATCTTGTGCAGCTCAGCTGTGTATAAATTGAAAAGTATTGGACTAAGGCAGCTACCCTGACTTACTCCTTTTCTTATTTTTATTTCTGTTCTTCCCATAGTCAAAACTCTTTCTTTAAGGTAGTTGTAAATGAATTGTATGTGTCTGTGATCGAAACCTAAATCTATTAGCTTGTTGCCTAGAATGGGAATATTAACAGAGTCGAAGGCTTTGCTTAGATCTAATACAGATGCACAAACGTGCATGCCCCTAGCTTTCAGATTTGCTATATTGTTTAAAACGTCATTGATGCAGTTCGATGTGGAGTGGTGTTTACGGAAGCCGTAAGATCTCGGGGGCAATATATTGTTGTTGTTTATATGATTTTCCATCCTTGTTTTTACCAAACCTTCTAAGCATTTGAAAACTACGCTTAGTAGGCAAATAGGTCTATTGTTTGTTATTATAGCTGAGTCTAGATTCTTTTTAGGGACAGGTACTACTTTTATTTTTCTCCAACTAGCTGGTATGTCACCGTTGTCTAGAGTCTCATTTAGCAGGGATACCAAAATTTGAATTTCTGAGGGTGGTAAGGCTAGAAGCATTCTATATGAGATATTGTCTGGACCTTTTGCTGAGTCCGGGTTGCGGGAATTTAAAAAGTCAAGTAAATCGTTGTCAGTAAAATTTGAGTTGCTAGCGGGTAGTAGCCAGGTGTTAGGTGGTTTCATTCTAATGCAGTCTGAAGTGTCAGGTACCGTCGCCATTTGTTTAAGAAATTGTTCATGATCCTCATCAGTTTTTTCGTTTTTTGTTGGTTTAAGTTTTTTATATTGTTTAAGGGCTGTAATTTTTTGCCACATTTCTTTTGCTGAATTAGTTTTTGAAATTTCGTCCATTAGCTTGTCCATATTGTTTTTTCTAACTTTATGTAAGTAGTTGTTCAATGTTCTATTGCTTTTTAAATAAATTAATGCGTCCGTGTGAAGTTTTGTTTTATAATATTTCTGTCTGCACGCGTTTCTAAGTCTAAAAAGTCTGTCACAATGTTCATCCCAATATTGTTTTGGTTTGTATCTATTTTTTGGGTCTATTGAAATTGTATTCTGTCTAGTTATATTTTGTGAAGTTGATGTCAGGTTGTCCAGTGAAGAAATGTGAACTTTTGAGAAGGCTTGAAGTATTTTCTTGTGATTTATCCTTTTTTGATTCTGTACTTCGTATGTTTCGTCTAGTTCTAGTATAACTGGTAAATGGTTGCTGTTTGATATTTTTGCGTTTGTCACTGTCCACTTTGGGTTGAGGTTGTAGTTGTTAATAAATGTGATGTCTAAGGTAGAAAAGTACGATGCGTTGTGTGAATATGTGGGGCTGCCATTGTTAAGACAATAAAAGTTGTTGTTTATTAGTAATTGTTCTAGGATGTTTCCTCTGTTGTTTTGAATCGTGTTTCCCCATATTTGTGATTTGGCGTTAAGATCTCCTCCTATGATTGTTAAACCATTAGTCTGGTTTGCCCTCGTTAGAATTTCTTTGCATCCTTTTTCAAAAAGATCATCACTTAAACTTTGCGCTGCATAGACGCTAAATAAATTGATGTTATGTTTCAGGTTCATAGTGGACACTGAAATCACTTCTACTTCACTAATGCAATTTAATTGTGTGAATTTTATATATTTTTTTAGGTATATGCCTACTCCGCCATATCCATCTGCTCTGGGGTTGCAAATAAAGTTGTAATTCGCTAAACTACAATTAGCATTATTTGTGACCCAGATTTCAGATATAATTGCTATATCAATGTCGTAGTTTATTAAAAATATTTCTAGTAGATGTTTATTATTGTTATGCGTTAGGCTCTGTATATTGTACTGTAGAATCTTCATATGTCTATTATAATAAGATGTTGAGTGTAAGGTACTAAGTAAGGATTAAGATTTGAATTTAATTAAGTTGGTTTATTTTTATAATATCTATTTTTGTGTTAGTTTGTGCGATTCTATCTCTTAGTGTCTCTAAAAATTTATAGTGGACTGAATTTAGTTGAATGTTTAGATTAGTTATAAATGAGGATATGTCTATAGCCAGCTGTGATAAGCCTTCTTTTGCCATTTCAAGAGCAGAGGGGCTGTCAGTAGACTGATTAGATTGGGATGTAATGGTTGGGGATGTTGGTTTAAATGTGTTGTTTGTGTGTGTTTTAACGTATTTCTCATTTAAAGTAATTTTGTGTTCATTTAGAGTCGCTTTCCAGGTACTCATTGTTTCAGAAGAGTTTCTCTCTTCATTTCGTCTGTTTTGCATGTTTCTTAATGTTTTATTATATGGGATGTGAGCGTGTAGTTGTTCTGTTGATAATTTTGTGTTGTTCTGCAGAGTTGGGGTTGTAGATGTCTTTTGCCATGTTGGAATGGGAAATTGTGTTGTATCATTAGTGTCTGTCGTATTTTGTCTTTGGAAAAGAGCTGGATATCTAATTTTTACCTCATTTCTGGACAGATTCTCCATTGTCATACATTTCTGTATGGCAAAGGCTCTCTTGCGAGCGGGGCAGTCGATTGAGGTAGCTGGGTGATTTTCTTTGCAATTGATACAAATAGTTTGTGTGCAGGTTTTTTCTTTATCATGTGACAGGGAGCATTTGTTGCACTTTTGTTCTAACTGTTTGCAGTGTTGCGCAAAGTGATTAAATCTGAAGCATCTGTAGCATTGATTAAAAGGTACAAAAGGACTTACTGGAACTTTTGAGTATAGGAAAGATATTTCTGTTGGTATTTGAGATCCTTTGAAAACTATTTTAACTCTAGATGTTGCAATTAGATTGTCCTTCTCCTTTCTACGCACACGAATAATCTCGTGTATGTCCATTGGTGTTGAGATATACTCCTTAAATTCTTCGTCTGAGAATCTTGTAGGGATCTGGAATATGATTCCAGTTTTGTATAGGAAATGCTTTGGTAACTTGGGTTCATAGTCATATTTTTTAAGGTCCGATGCGATAAATATGTTGGCTGCAGCTGCCGATTTAAATTCTACCTTGCAACGTCCATATCCTATTTTATTGACAGTTATTATGTCTTTGACTTTCAGTTTAAACAAAACTGAATTTAGCTCTAATGGATTAATTGGTAATCTGCTTTTATTGCTCTCTTTGTTATTTCCATCTACTCTGTCTACATACACCACAAATGGTCCCTTGTGTGTATTGTTATAATATAGAACGTTATTTTGCGATTTGCCATTTGACATTTCTGTTGGATCTTTATTCTCCTTTGGTGCCGAGTCATTGGATTTTGCCATTTCTGTCATTTCTACTTCGTTATATTCAGATTCTGATTGGCTTTCATTAGTGGTAATTTTTCTTTCCTTTGATGTCCGAGATATTCTTGGCTTTTTGGATCCGTTTAACTCTGAGAAGGGGCTACCACCCCTGGCCTTAGAGCCCGTGATTTTACGGGTCATTTTACCCATTTTTTTTTTTTAACTTTCCACAAAATTAAATTTTTTTTTTTTTTTTTAATTGACTTATTTCACTTTGACTTGTTTTTTGGATATGTACTTCATTTTATAAAGGATTAATAGAAATGAAAAATATAATTTTGTATTTTTCATGTTTTCATCAAAACAGTACTTAAATTACATCGATAGTGTACACGAAGTTGAGAAAGAAAAATATTTAATATATCTAACAATTCCGTTTTTATGTATCCAAATTTATTTTCGGCTTTTTCGGGTTGAGCGTGCTAACCCATACCCGCCCGCACCCAACCCGAAATTAGATTTTCCAGCCCATACCCACGGGTACCCGACAAAAGCCCAGCCCATGCCCACCTCTAGCCGGAACCTCTGGATTAGTTTTCGCCTTTACATTGTACGTTAGTGATGGCATCTGTCCTGCTTATGGCTTGGGCATATCTTCGTATGTAGTCTTATACTTGGCAAAAGAACTTCCCAAGAACCAAAATTTCAAGCTCTATTTTGATAATTGGTTTACTTCAGTGAGCCTTCTGATCTCATTGAAGGAAATGGGAATATTTGCAACGGGAACTATATGTAAAAACCGCATTGGCAATTGTCAACTACAACAGATGCAGAGTTCAAAAAGCGTGTAAGGGGATCTTTTGATGTAAAATGTAAAAACAACAATAATCTTGTATGTGTCAAATGGTTTGACAACAAGCCAGTTCAATTAGTATCTTCTTGTGAAAGCCATGAACCCGTTGGAATATGCAAACGTTGGAATCCCAAAGACAAAGCTTACATATATTGATGTTCCTAGACCTGCGATTGTTGCTTCTTACAATAAGGGTATGCGAGGAGTAGATTTAACCGATATGCTAATGGAGCTTTACAAGGTCAACCATCGTTCAAGGAAGTGGTACATAAGGATTTTTTATTGGTGTCTTGGAACATCTGTTACAAACGAGTGGCTATTGTACAGAAAGCATCTAAAATTGCCAAATCCTAGGTAAAAGCATATTCGCCTAATTTAATTTTAATTAGAAATTGCTCAACTCATGCTTACTTTTAATACTTCGTTCGACAGTCGAATGTTGACAGGGCTATCTCTGAAGCAACCCTGAGCTCCACATCAAGCGACGTGTCTTCCCAACAGTCTAAAAGGCTCAAGTTCCAACCGAAACCTTCACTCTCCCAGCGTTATGATAATGTAGAACATTGGGTAGTATTTGGTGAAAAGGAACCATGCAGATTTTGCAAGACAGCGACACCAAATGCAGTAAATGTAAAGTCCACCTTTGTTGTAATAACAACAAAAACTGTTTTTTGACTTTTCATACCTAATTATTTGAAATAAATAAAAATCATTTAAAGTTGTTGAAAGAAAAAATTTCTTAGTTGTGTATACGACAATGGCCCAATGTTGCTCACAAGCAACTTTCTGTAGCCTCCAAACCGGTGGGCTTAGCATTTTGAACTAAATTTTTTTAAAATTAATATAAAAAGATTAAGATTGAAAAAAAAATTCTTTTCATTCCATAGGGAAAAATTTGGGGTCGAAAGGGTTAATAAACGCACCTTATATGCATACAAAAAAATTGCAAAAAAGAATGGTTTGCTCACATTTTGATATGATTGGTTTGACAACACCAGCCATGATTGCAAGTGTCAATGCACAATTTTTCACGAAATTGTGGTGAAATTAATCCAATTCCATCATTTATGATCGACGGGAAATGTTTAAAGCATGACCGATATTCACAGTATCGTCTACGATTAGCTCAATATATTGGTAAGACGACTACTATTAATATCCATTGCTAAGACAATGGAAATGGTTAATAGTTGGAGTTGGATAGTGCTTCACATGTAGAACACGCAAAAAATTTTCCGGTTGAATTTTGAAATTCTTTGAAATCACCCGGCAATCTTTCGCATCTTTCATCCCTCTTCGAAATAACAATTCATCAAAACTTTGCAATGGAACAACAATTTCTGTAAAAAACCAGAGGGCAGGGGCTAACTTCGACCGCGTCAAAGTTTGTATACCCTTGCAACTTTTATGGTAACTCTTTCCTTACCTATAGGCTAAAGGCTAAAGGCTAATGTTTGCTAAAGGACGGCCTACAATCTTAGCATAGGAAAAAACTAAGAGATTGATCAAAGTCACTGTTTTCCACCGATCGTTCCTATGGGAGCTATATGATATAGTTACCCGATCCTTATCAAATTTGGCACAGTCATTAACAGATATATTAAACTAACAAATATTTAATTTAAAAGCAATCGCGTCAAAAGTAACGAAGTTATTGACCAAAGTCACTGTTTTGGAAAGATCGTTCCTATGGGAGCTATATGATATAGTCACCCGATCTTGATCAAATTTGGCACAGTCGTTTATATGTGTAATTAACGCACCAATATTGAATTTCATGACAATAGGTCAGAAAATAACGATGTTATTAAGAAAAGTCACTGTTCGTGACTTTGCCATTTGTATGGGAGCTATATGATATAGTGATCCGATTCGGCTGAATCCGAGATATACAACGCCTGCAGTATATACAAGCCTACATGCAAAATTTTAGCTCTGTAGCTCCAACGGTCTAGGAGGAGTTTGCGTTGATCCAGACGGACGGACAGACGGACGGACGGACGGACATGGCTATTTGAACTCGTCTCGTTGTGTTGATCAAGAATATATATACTTTATATGGTCGGAAATGCTTCCTTCTATGCGTTGCACACTTCTGACCAAAATTAATATACCCTTTTTGCAAGGGTATAAAAATGGCCAATTTGATAGGAGCCACAATTACTTGCAAAAGTAGAAGTTGTACTGATACCAAAGTTCACATTAATACCAACAGAAATGGCATTTGAATTCACACACCTTCAATTTCCCTTTGAAATAAACTTCATCTGGGTGTGTGTGACAAATTTCGTGGCTCTTATAGACATCAAAATCAAAGTACTGTTGATGCTGATCAAGAATATTTGTACATGTACACTTGGCCCTCGCTTAACACGGGGGTTACGTTCCTAAATATCCTCGTGTTAAGCGAAACATGGATTCAGTACAAAATAAGGGGTTACGATCTAAAATTTCAAAATTGGCAGAAAAAAAATTTGCTATTATTCAAGTTTGGTCTGTTTTTATTAAAGTTTCATACATTTGTTCAAAATTAACCAAAAGTTATTATGTATCTGCCTTTAATAAATGCATAATATTCACATTTTCCAAATTAAAAGTTGGTATTATAAAAAAAGGTGCTTCATATTATTAATTAACATGTTAAACTTTATAGAAACTTAAAAATGTTAAAAAGTAAGGAGATCATATGTTTCAATTCATATTAAATTTGAAATGCATTTGGTGGCATTTATAGTTTAAACCAGTTTGTTTCAACATGTTTTCTTTTTTGGTGGCTCCTTATCAAAAAAATCCGTAATTTTCGATTGTTTGGTGGTTTTTAAAGCTTCTTTATAGCACTCCTTATAATGCAAAAGTATTTTTTCCAACTCTCTCTTAAACTTAAGTCGTCGTTCGATGACCGGATGTGAAGAAGCACGATTCCAAGCTGCTAGCATATGCGAATCCTTCTTAGAGCTTTTCTATCGTTAAACTAATCGGATCGGTTTCTTCAGAGCTGTTGTCATTTGATTTCACAGCAATCTCAATGGTTTTGCTTGAAAGTCGCAGGATGCATTACTACACAGCAAAAGTGTAAAACGATCTTTTTGTGCCTTAGAGCCGGGAGCTACTTTTTTATACTTTGATAAAAATGTTCGATTTGGCATTTTTTTCCAGCAAAGTCCAGTTTCATCTGCATTGAAAACTTGGTCGGGCAGAAATTCCTCTTCTTTAATGAACCCCTCTTTCTTCTGGGTATGTGGTAGCAGCTCCATCATCGGCCGATGCCGCTTCGTCCTTAAATTTGAGCTATAAATGGAGAACCTTTTTTTAAATTTCTCGAACCATCCATTACTGGCAACGAAATCTATGCTGAAAGAGAGCTCTCCATTTTGCTCGAGTAGTCCATAAATCCTTTGTGCCTTTTCCTGAATGATCCGCTGGCTTAAAGGGATCTTTTTTTCGTAGCTATCGTCAATCCAAATGCTAAGTGCTCTTTCCATTTTTTCCAAAAATTGGTGCACGTGGTCTACTGGTAAATTTTGTAGATATGGGTGACCCAATGCTTCCTGCACGTCGTATTTCTGTTTCATTCTTTTTGATAGTGCGAACTGTTACCTCATTTAAATCAAGGCTTCTTGCAATTTCCGTAGCCGTTTGCCACGAAATGACTTTTCGATTTAAAGTAGCTCTGTTCTTTTTTCTGCCAAAGCTGAAATTTATTTATTTTAATTATGTGCATATTCACTTTTTTATTTAATGAAGCTGTACCACCTTTTTACTTACCACAAAATCTTCGACTTTTTATTTACGCGTCTGCAAAGCTCAAGATTTTTCGCACCTACTAAAACACGCTTACATCTGACATATCAAGTGTGGGATTCCCCTTTTTCGACAAGCGTATGATGCAAGCTCAAAGGCACTATCGCGTTAGTCGACAGCAAAAAAAAATATATACATATATCGATATTTGGCATTCGTGTAAAAACGAGGTTTTTAGCATGTTAAAAGGGGGATGGGAGCAAATTTGTGGTTACAAAGACCGAGTGTAAGACCGAGTTCGTGCTAAAAGAGTCCGTGTTAAGCGAGGGCCAAATGTAGGGGAGAGGGCCTAGTTGTGACATTCTAAAATATTTTTGAAGTGCGGTATTGAATGACAGTTTGATCCCTGTAAATAATGTTTGTTAGACGTTCTGCAGTGTTTGGACAGACCCCAACGTTAATAATCGTATTGTATTGTATACTCGTACCAAACATCGTATTGAAAATCGTGTGAAAAAGTTTTTTTTCATTTTTTTCAAAGTACCAAAATTTTGTGAAATTAACAGTGAAAAGGTGAGTGTAATGCATCATAATATTGTATTTGCCGTATATTTTGGGATTCTATAAAAATTTATGTGATTATGTAGTGTCTATAAAAATATAGGGGAGAGGGCCCAGTTATGACCCGGGTTTTGAAAAACCTCGAAATTTTTTCTTCAGTTCGGGAAAATGAAAAATTAAGAAGTTTAACATTTAAATATTAACCAAACGCAACTTTTTTCCAAAGAATGTATGTTTATTTGAGTTACTCAAAAAATTTTGGAACAGATTTAATTTGGATAACTTTTTTTAACTTTAAAAAAAAGTGGCCCAGTTATGACTCAACTTAAGAAATTCACTGAAAATAAGAAAATATGAAAGGAATGTCACACAAATTGTTGTGATTTAATGGTTTACTTATTTTGAAGGGCTTCAAAGCCAAAAACAATGAAAAACCCAAAAGAAAATGGCCATAAATGAGAACGATTTTAAGCCCTTGTCGTCCATGTCACTTTCGCAGTTTTTGCAAGCGAAATAATTTGCTTGCATATTAGCGCACTTCGAATGAACATTCCCGATCGAGATCTTCCAGAATATTCTTGGACAAACTGGTCTCAATATGTAAATTTCCTTTCCTTGTTGTTAAACAACAACAAAAATGTTGGAATTTGATAATTTTACATAATCCGAGTGCAAAAAAAAATGGGACATAACTGGGCACCCCAGCTGAGTCATAACCGGGCCTTTTTATAGTTTAAAGTTTATATCTATATTTTTTATATACACTACATAATCACATAAATTTTTATAGAATCACAAAATATACGGCAAATACAATACTTTGATGCATTGCACTCATCTTTTCACTGTTGATTTCACAAAATTTTGGTACTTTGAAAAAAATGGAAAAAAACTTTTTCGCACGATTTTCAAAACGATGTTTGGTACGCGTATATACAATACGATTATTAACGTTGGGGTCTGTCCAAAAACTGCAGAACGTCTGACAAACATGATTTACAGGGCTCAAACTGTAATTCAATACCGCATTTCAAAAATATTTGAGAATGTCATAACTGGGCCTGAGTCACAACTGGGCCCTCTCCCCTACAAATAAACTTTAAACTATAAAAAGGCCCGTTATGACTTAGCCCAGTTATGCCCCATTTTTTTTTTTGCAATAGGATCATGTAAAATTGCCAAATTGCAACATTTTTGTTGTTGTTTAAAAACAAGGAAAGGAAATTTACATATTGAGAACAGTTTGTCCGAGAATATTCTGGAAGATCTCGATCGGGAATGTTCATTCAAAGTGCGCTAACATGCAAGCAAGTTATTTCACATGCAACAACTGCGAAAGTGACATGGACGCCGAGGAATAAAAATCTTTGTCATTTATGGCCATTTTCTTTTGTTTTTGTTTCATTATTTTTGCCATTGAAGGCCTACATAATAAATAAATCATAAAATTACAACAATTGGTGTGACATTCCTTTCATATTTTCTTATTTTCAGTGAATTTCTTAAGGTGAGTCATAACTGGGCCACTTTTTTTCGGCCTAAAAAAAGTTATCCAAATTAAATCTGTTCCAAAATTTTTTGAGTAACTCAAATAAACATACATTCTTTGGAAAAAAGGTGCGTTTGGTTAATATTTAAATGTTAAACTTCTTAATTTTTAATTTTACGGAACTGAAGAAAAAATTTCGAGGTTTTTCAAAACCCGGGTCATAACTGGGCCCTCTCCCCTACTATATTATAAAAGGCCGGTGAAGACCCCTTTTGGCTGTTATATATCGCTGTATTCGAAGATCCTTGGCTTAAAGATGAATGTGGTAAATTTTTACAATCAACTCCAAGTAATCCTGTGTGTTAAGAGTTTGTGCTATATACATATGTATTAATACCTATATGATGTATCTATGTATATGCTACATATAAATGCTGTATATGATTTTTTGATGAAAGAAAAAGTGTGTAATTGTACAAAGATTTGTGCCCTCGTTTTTCACCTATACAAAGCGGCATACCGAATGAATATTTATGCTAAACCTCAAGCAATTTGCTGGATACAGTGAGAGCAAAGCCACCACAAATCGACTTGTCACCCACTCGCATTTCTGTTCATCACGTTTTTGAGTAAATTAAAGAGCTAGCCAACCAATTGCGACACAGAAAGAAGCTATAAAAAAAGAAAGAGAAAGTTTGCAATATTTGCATATGATTAATTTCATACGCTTGCTTGCTAATCAGCGAGCAATTTGTCCCAAGTGACTACTGACTTTAGAGGGGCGTAACCGCCAGCCCACAAACTAATGAACGTTCTTGCCGCCATGCTCACGTACATATACGACACATAGATCCGTATAAAAGGCAGCTAGCAGCCCCACTAGAGTCCAGAGTCACGTTTATCTCTCTATGTGGAAAGGATTAATAAATATACTCCAAGCGTGAAAAAAGACGTACGTACCCACGAACGGCAGTGAAAATTTATGACACTTGTTGCAAAAGGACTAAGGACATGCTTCGCTTATTAATACGCGTATTTATTTAGCAACGCCGTGTGCAACGACTTGGAAAATGTGAACGACAAACGTTTTATAATTATTTTATGGACTTCAAAAATTGTGCTGTCAACAGCCAACACTTGAAGAGTGATAGAGAAAGAGAACCTAGATAACTGAAAGAGCGAGCATCCGAGTGGGTGTAGCGACTTAGCTATATAAGTGACTGAATAGGGCAATTGCTTCACCAGTTGGCCAAGTGGATTCTCAGGAACATGTTCAGCATTTGGCGATTGCTTCTTATAGTGGGTCTTTCGAGGCATTTGTATGCCACGCCCATAACACATCTTAGCTCGGATCAGGAGCAACTGGGTACTTGTGAGCTTCAATTGACCAAATATAGGAAATTCATTCTACAGGCCATACTCAGTTTTGAAGACGTCTGCGATGCATACAATTCAAGGCCAGTGAATACGGAAGATGGACCTCTTGCCGATGGTTGGATTTTTAGGCACTATGCCCCGCCACCCACATCGCAGAGAGGTGAGATTTGGGCCTTCTTTAAGCTGCTTATGGCCCAGTTCAATGACGTGGAATTCGCAACCATAATTCGGGACGCAGTCATCGAACGCTGTCGTATCAAGTCGCAATTGCAGCGGGACGAGAAAAGAAATTCAGTTGTACTGGGCAAGAAGCAGAGATTCCACTCATGGGGCGGCAAAAGATCTCCCGAACCACTGCTTTTTCTACAAACAGATGGCGCAGGCCAGGGGGTAGCTAGATTAGAACACAGTTACTTCTAGAAAGTGTTGTTTGTTCAATGAGAGGGTCCTTTCCGAAAATGTATGAAACGCCAAAATCAAGTCGTGTTAATTGTATATCATATTAATTGTCTAAATAAAGAATAATAATACGAAAAATGCAAAGCTTCTCCAAACATGCAATTCAGTTAAGTCTTTTCTCTTCATAGATTTTGACTTTCAACGTGAGAACTCACAAATCTGTAATAAAAAAGGCAGTTCAAAATCACCGCCACAACTTGATATGGAGTAAACTTCTATTTGGACGAAATGGTCTCTGAATTTTATATCTTTGCTGTTTCATAAAATTTAGAAATCGAATCGACAAGTAATGCAAAAAATTGAATTCTCTACACATTAAAACAACACAGGGCCGTTTGTGTTATAAGTTATCGTTAAATTAAAAAATAATCCTTGCTATTTTTTATTTAAGATTTTCTTAATTAAGTACCGTGAAATTCGGTATAACGACGCTTGAGTGACCGACGATTTTACATTGTTATATCCGGATGACGCTCTAACGGGAAGCAGCAAATAAAATTATTTTACAGAATCCATTAGTGTAATAAGTTTGCAAATAAAAGAAATATACTTTTTGATCAAAATAAAAAATTTAATAAATTTGGTTGCAGTCCTCGGTAGATGAGTTGTCTAAGTGGCCCAGTCATTTAGTCAACTGAACAACGAGGATCCGGGTTCGAATCCCAGGCTAGTGTATGGATGTAGTTTTCGTCTAAGCCGAAGGCCTAAGTTGCCAGTGCTTGTAAAATATAGTTAGGTTGATAGTTTATAACTATTATCCTATGCTTTAATAATAATAATAATAAATTTGTTTCTCTCTCTTTGAAATTCAGCAGCATTTTTGGGTAAGAATCTTCGAGTTGCTACTTTGCACACGAGTGAGGGGGCCGATCTACATTTCTAAAATTTATTTGGCATTTTTTTGCCGTATTTATACCATACACCCCTATAGGAAAATGGTATATTAAAGTCGCCAAAATGTGTGTAACAGGCAGAAGGAAACTTTTCCGACCCCATAAAGTATATATATTCTTGATCAGCTTCAACAGCCTAGTCGATCTACCCATGTCCGTCTGATTGTTCGTATGAACACCTATATCTCAGAGGATAAAAGAACTAGAGTCAGGAAATTTGGTATGTAGACTATACTACCTACGGTGATCAAGTTTATTTCATATTTTGCCACGCCCCCTTCAGCCCCCGCAAATTAAATAAAACTGAAAACCAACAAAGTTAAAGTCACTAAATTTAGTAAATTCTGTGGACTTGCTTAGTATGCGCGCAGATTATAATTATTTTAATATTTTGCCACGCCCACTTCCGCTTCCATAATTTGGAAAAAACCGATTGCCTCTATCAAATATATCGTAGACAAATTTGGTACACAAGGTTTTTATATATAAATATATAGCTTATTTATTTCTACCGAACTACCAAATTTGATTAAAATCGGACTAGAAACACGCAAAATATTCGTATAAACGAGTTTTACGAGGCGGTCTAAAGTGCTAAAAAGAATTTAATATACAGACATATACATAGTATACCGAAGTCGGCTAGACGACTTAATTACTTTATTTATTCAATTCACTCACGGAAAACGCAAATTAATTTAATTGAATGCATGATAACAATGCAATAAAACAAATGATTCCGTAGAAACATAACGCCATGTGTTTTTTATTATTTTCCATCCACTCGTTTTGGGTTTTGAAAGACATTTTTTTGTTTTTTGCCGATAACTTCCATACTTCAAAATTTTTTTGCTAGGTTTTTTCAAATAATTATAACTGTTTTTCCCCAAAATTATGGCGTATTTATTTTTTGAATGGTTAGTACTGCTTCCTGGGAAAACGCACAAACTTGGTCGTATGTAAAGTTTTGTCCGCAGCTGTATATGAGTGGATCATATATAAATTCTAAATACTAAAATCAATATTGGGATTCGAATGCATTCGAAGTATAGCAACGCATAATTTTTGTGCAACTGAGTCTGACATCATTGTTCATTTCGTTTTCAACATTTTTAAATAAAACGTACTTCTTCTGTCATTCATGCAGCTCTCTAATACACAGCGACGGAGAGACAGACGAACATGGCTATTTCGGCTCAGCTTCTCACTTGCTGAGGTTATGTGTTTAAAGGATTCTTACATTTAATTTAATGTTTAAGGAATATCTGAACACAGTTTTAAACGTAAAATATTAATGGAATAAAAAATAAAAAAATTAATAATATCCAATGTATACAAAGTTTTTGACGGAACTTGTTAAAATACTCAAAAAATACCAAAAACTAAGATAGCACCACTTGCAGTATTGTGCAAAATACCATCATATTTCGCAGGATTGCATTGTAAAAAACACATCAAAGTCGATTTTAAAAGAACTAGCACTAAAAAAAATTCGAAACTTTTAAATATAATGGATCGGGAAAAGCAACAGTTCATCCAAAACCAGATATTGGATCCTATCCTATCGTTAAGTTTGAAAATTGGTTGGTTGTTCCAACAAAATGATTTGAAATGCGATCAATTTCAAACAGATGCAACAGAGCAATAAGGATCCGTTAAAGGCTGTAAGCTTTCTGAAAAAGGACTTGAACATCTTGACTAGCGTCTAAATAGTGCGCAACTACCTTCTGAAGAACAATTTGAAAGCCTGAACGTCGATATATTGGCAATCGCCTTAAGTGCCAAAGATCATGAGAATTGGCCTGTCCAAAAGTGGAGACACGTGCTATGGACTGATGAAAGCAAAAATGTCATGTATGGTGGAAAAGTCTCTAGAGCATACGTCCGGCGTCCACAGAACTCCAAATAGACCCAGGAGAAAAAACCAAAGCTAACTTCGACCACGTCAAAGTTTGTATACCCTTGCAATTTTTTTGTTACTCTTTTCTTACCTATATCCGTTACGTTTTATCTAAAATATCAAATGTTTGGGAACGAACGGCCCACAATCTTAGCATAGGAAATAACGAAATTATTGATCAAAGTCACTGTTTACCACCGATCATTCCTATAGGAACTATATGATATAGTCACCTGATCTTGATCAAATTCGGCACGGTCATTAACAGATATATTAAACCAACAAATGTTTAATTTTAAAGCAATCGCGTCAAAAGTAACGGAGTTATTCAGAAAAGTCACTGTTTTCGACCGAATGTTCCTATGGAGGCTGTATGATATGGTTACCCGATCTTGATCAAATTTGGCACAGTCGTTTATATGTTTAATAAACTCACCAATATTAAATTCACGACAATAGAAAATAACGAAGTTATTAAGAAAAGTCACTGTTCGTGACCTTGCGGTTTGTATGGGAGCTATATGATATAGTGGTCCGATCCGGCTGAATCCGAGACATACAAACTGTGCAGTATATACATGCAAAATTTCTCTGTAGCTCTTACGGTCTAGGAGGAGTTTGCGTTGATCCAGACGGACGGACAGACATAGCTATATGAACTCGTCGTGCTGATCAAGAATATATATACTTCATATGGCCGGAAAATTCTTCTATGCGTTAAATAGATTTGTATACCCTTGCAGAGGGTATCTCAGCCATCTTAAGAGCTATCGGGATGAAATTTTTGGGGCTTTTTATTACCCGGGTAAGGTAAAGTATGAAAATCGCCAGGATCGGACTACTATATCATATAGATCTAGAAGAAACATATTTGCAGAAATTTACCAATTTGATAGTATTGGATATAAAACCTCAGATCCCAAAATTTCAATCCGATCGGATATATAGAACACAAGTTATAGTCAATATAGGCTCAAGCGCTGCTTGCTGCCTACTACGTCATCATCAAATCAACAGAGCACACGCATACACACACAGACACAACGCTACATGAACTGCGTGTATGCGTGCCGTGCTTTGCTTAGGGAATGATGAAAGAAGAAGACAAAATTGTAGAGCAATAATGTTTTGTTTGTGTATTGATGAATTGAGTTGCAGGGAAAGAAATTTCAAAAAGTAAAAATTTTATTGCCAAAGACGGCAAGGGTATAAAAACTTCGGCATTGCCCAAGTTAGCTTCTTTGGTATTTTTTTTTCCATTTTAAGTAAATATTTGAATATCAAAGAAGCCAACTTCAGCTCTGACGAAATTTATATATAGCAAATGAATCATTCATTCTAAAAACGTGTAAACCTTTTTTCTGTACAGTTTTAAATGGGTGCAAGTGAATACTGTACAAATTTTTAGGATCGACAGCTAGACTTCTCACTTACTTTCATGTTGTACAACAGTTAATGAGTACACTAAAATTGGTGTACAGTACTTTTACTGTACACTATATTAGTGTAAATTTCACTTACTGTACAGTGAGTTAAGATTATTTGCTTATTGCAAGAAAAGTTTTAAAAAAAGATAGCCAATATAGCTTTTATTATTACAAATTTATTTCAGAAAATAACTCATTATATAAAACTTTAACATTTGTGTGCCAGAAAATAATCTTATTCACCTTATCATTTGTGGTTGCGATTTTACAGCGTTTATAATTAGTAAAGTGTTTAGCAACAAAGAAAGCTCTGTCTGATGCTGCACAGCTCGCAGGAACGGCTAATAATTTGCAAGCCATCTTAAAAAGCAAGGGAAATTGCTGTTTGTTGTTTTTCCACCAACTCAGAACATCAAAATATGCGCTATGTAGAATATTATACTCATCTGTACAGATAAATGAGAACACATATTCACTGTACCAGTGGTGTACATGAAAAAAAGTGACATATACTGTACTCACTTACGAAAAGTACATTTATTCCTGTCACTCACTCCAAGTGAGTACAGTAAAAATGTTGTACTCGGTTCTTCTAGCTACTCGAATATACTGTACAGCAAAGAATGAGTACAGTATTTTTAAAAACACTTAACTACTGTACAGTACTATGGTGTTGGAAGTGAATACAATCATGCAGACCTCTATTATATACCCTTGCAGTCCTTGGCAATAATATTTTACATGTTTAAAATTCTTATCCTGCAATTCAATTCACCAATACACAAACAAAACATTCAAATTATTACTCTTTCTGCTAAAATTTTTTCTTCTTCTTTCCTCATTCCCCAAGCAAACCACCGTACGCATACGCATAGAGTTTCCTTAGCGTTGTAGGCAGCAGGCAGCACTTGAGCAGAGCCGATTCATATTGCCTGTAACTTGTGTTCGTATGTCACTGTATGATATAATGGTCCGATCTGAGAGATTTTCATACTTGATCTCACGCATGTAATAAAAAGCATAGAAAACAAAAATTTCAGCCCGATAGCTTACGCACCAACGGCGAAACGGACTGTATCGACTCAGCTTCTCATGATTATCAAGAATATATATACTCTATTGGGTCGGAAACATCTCCTTCTGTGCGTTACAAACATCTGACCAATTTTATAATACCATTGGTGCCATTTTTAGTTTCGGGTATTTTTTGAGTGTTTCAAGAAGTTCCATAAAAATATTTGAAAACGTTCGATATTATTATAATTTTTTTTTTGCTTTCATTAGTAGTAAATATTTCACGTTCAAAAACGTATTCACATGTTCCTTGAACCTTAAATTAAATCTTTGAATTCATTTAACACATTACTTCAGCAAAATGCTATTTTTTTTAACTTCGCAGCTGTACAGTTGCCAGCAAAAAAATAGTATTGCGAAACAGTTGCCGATATTTATTATTATAACTTCCGAGGTAATATTCCGATCTGTTTAACACCTATAAGAGTCCTTATCAGCAATGTTTAACACTTGTCCATTACATTTTAACTTTACTTGGAGACTTAACTTTTTTGCTACTTCATCTTTAAGCTTATTTGACAAATTTAGAGCGAGTAAAATAATAGTAGTGAAGGATCTTTCTTTGCAGGAAACTTAAACTATTGCTAGAAGGTCGGTTTTTTTGCTCTATTTGATGTGGTCAATGTTCACGATAGAAGATTCATTAAAGAATTCCAATTTGCAGACTTAAATGGGCCGGGGAACGCATGTGTCTTTTGAGATCAGAAACCTTTTGGATGAGGGCAAAACTTGCATAGAAGTCTAAGAAATTTTTAAGTGCTCCGCAACTGCAGTTCAAAATGCATTCAAAATGTGAAAAATATCAGAAAGACGTGGCCGAAAGCTTAAAATCTCGCCCAAATTAGAAAAAAAAATAGTACGAGACTCAAGGCTTCGCCCGTTTACATCTGCTGTGGAGATCCAGGAAGAGCTTGAAGTGTTGGCCAGTCTTTGGACAGTGCGGTCAGAGTTACCTGAAAATAACTTATACACTCGCAGCGCTCGGAAAAATCCGCTTCTCTCACAGAGGATCATAGAAGAACGGATTGAATGCTCAAAATTCCACATAAAATGGCCTGTGGAGAAATGGCGCAACATACTGTGGTCAGATGAGTTAAAAATTGTGATGTTTGGAGAGGGGGGATCTAGGCTTTATATTCGTCGACAGAGAAACACGGGGTACAGTCCACAGTATACCACCAAGACTATTAAACATGGCAGATGAAGTGTGTTGGTGTCAGGCTGTTTTTCCTAATACGGTGTTGGTCCTATACATATGCTGCATAGAAGGCATCATGGACAAACATGTGTCCGTTAAAATTATTGAGGAAGTAAAGGTACCACATGACGAAGAGAAGATATCACTTTGTTGGCACAGTCGCCTGATCTGAGCCCGATCGAAAATTTGTGGTGCAACGTTAAGAAGGGAGTAGCTGCTGCAGCCAACCACTAAATAGGTCCTTGGACTGATATAGAGAGTACATGAAAGTCCATAACACAAGAAAGGTGCCAGAAACTGATAGATTCCATGCCGCGTCGCTGCACAACCGTACTGGGGAACAATGAAGAAGCCACTAATTTACAAAATGCTGATATTAACTTGTTTTTTATTTTGATACTTTTTACCTGGAATAAAATTCTATATTTTAAAATTTTGTGCTCTCGAAAATATGTGCTACTATTACTTTGCTCGCCTCAATTTGGCACTATTGACACTAAATCTTCATTATTTTCGAAAAATCAAAATGGAGTGTTTTCTGTTTATAATATAATTACTAACAGGCCGAACTTTCTATGCTATTTATAAAATGGGTGATGCTACTACTATTTTTTGCTCGCAGCTGTATGTATGTATCTACTTTATGAGGTCGAAAACGTCTCCTCTGCGTTACAAACATCTATCTGACCAAAATCATTATATCTTCTGCAACGGTAAAAAAGGGTAGAAATTTAAAAAAAAAAAAATAAAAGAACCTAACTTCGGCTGTGCCGAAGTTTATATACCTACCCTTGCAGTCCTTGGTCATAGTATTTTTACATGTTCCAAACTCTTTTTCTGTTCCAAACTCTTTTTCTCTTTTATCATCAATGCACAGACAAAACCTTCCAAATATCATTTCCATTTCGTTTTCTTCTTCTACCCCATGCTGCATGCTGCGATTGGCACGCATACACATACAGTTTACTTAGCGTCTCGTCTGTGTGTGTATGCGTGTGCTCAGCTGCTCTGTGGATTTCAAGCAATGACGTAGTAGAGCCCATTTATATTGACTGTAACTTGTGTTAAATTTATCCAATCTGATTGAAATTTCGGGATCTGATGTTTTATATCCAAAACTATTATATTAGTAAATTTCATAGAGATACTCCAATTTTTACATCTATGTTTTAGTTATATTAATTTGATATAGTGGTCCGATCCTGACAATTTTCATACTTTATCTGCTCCGGGCTATAAGTAGCTCAAATATCAAGTTTCATCCCGATAGCTCTTAAGATGGCAGCGTGAAGTTGATTTCCACAGAAGGACAGACGGACATGGCTATATTGACTCAGCTTCTCATGCTGATCAAGAATATATATACCTTATGGGGTCGGAAACGTCTCCTTATGTGCGTTACAAACATCTGACCAATTTTATAATACCCTCTGCAACTGTAACATATTGTCTAATATGTACATTTATTTTAGTAATTTAATGAGTTCATCCAATTATCTAATTTAGTTGGTTTTGGGCTTCGTTGTTCAAAGTCTAAACGCTAATGATGCGCGTACGAAGAGCTGAAGTCTATCCACAATCCGCTTCTCAATATGCATAAATCACTACTCTCGCACTATTTGTATAACTTTTATTCAGTCAGTTGTTATGCCAATTGTTCGCACGAACGAAAAAAATACAAAAATATTAAACATACCATTTTGCAGTTTCTACTACTACCACGAAGCGACTAAACGTATACAATTTTTTTACATTAATAGATTTGTTTGGTTTTTTTTTATTTATTATCCCATTTTGTTTCACAACACCATTATCGACGTTTATAGCTACTATTGATATCGATAATTTCCCATGCTGAATTTTAATCGAGGTGGCGCCACCAAAACTTTGTGCTTTCCAACACTTCTTGAATGGCAACATTCGCGGGAGTTTCGATTTTGAATTGTTGTGATAATAAATGGTGATTTGAAATGTGCCCTATGTTCGGCCAGCGGTTTTAACAAATTGGTAATGTTTTAAAAGACTAATTAATAGAAATACAAAAAGTTGTGTACTTTTTAATTAATTTCATAAAAAAATCTATTACATTGCAAGCTCCCATTGTGATTTTTATTTTATACACTAAACATTGTATAATAAAAACGTGTGAATATTTAACATTATGCGATGCTATAAGTGAACTAGAATTAAATCTACCAATTCTAACACGTTTGTAATATTCTCGTCTTGCCTTAATATATACACAATATATATAACATAGACTAACAAAAATGTCCTCTTATTTACAATGACTCTAATATTTTCCTAAAATGTACGCTTATGTATTTGATTATGTTTTAATGAATAGTCGTTGATTGAAAAAAAAAATAATAAAAATAAAAAACAATACATGGTATTTCTGCTTAGCCACTAATTGAGTAACTAAAACCACATGCCTGGGGGTTCGGTTAAATTATATCTATAGTTCAGTTGTTTTTGTTTTTCATTCTCTTTCATTCTCTTTACACTGTTTGCAGTCGAAAGTAGAAAAGGAAGCACGCGGGGTTAACTAGAAGTTACCAAGAGCGAGAGAGATATAAAACGAGGAGTAGAGTGATCCCCAATTGCTTAAAGGCTCTTGGTGATGTTGTGGAACAAGCGCCGACCCCACCATGTCTCCAAATCGAACGGCTTAAAATCATTTAACGCCGGGCTAGGTGGCTCAACCCACACTGCCGCGGAAGTCGCAACTGGTGTATTTGCTATAATGCTGTCCACTGGATTGCTGGCGTTATTATTGTTGGCATCGGCCATAAGTTTCTCTGAAGGCTTATCTGTACTACTGGATGATGACAAATCGTATGGATTTTGTGCAACCAATATGTTCCAGGCTGAAATATTTACAGATATTAATTTAAAATGAATGCTTTTAAATGTATCTTTAACTCACAATCATTAATATAGCGAATGATTTCCTCGTGCTGAGGTGTAATTACTTCATCTTCAATCAACTTTGTGGGAGTTATACGCTTCGAAGCGAAACTTTGTTGGAAAACTGGGCGTGGTATACTGCAAAAAAAAAAAAATAAACATCCATTATATATGTATGTACATATAAATAAAACTATGGCAATGAACAGATACATAGATGTCGATGACTTTATTATGCAAACAACATTATGGATCACATGTGTCACTTAAAGAGCTGTAGGGAGACTATGGATAACATTAGAACAAATATTTAATGGTCTATCTATGTACTTTAAAATTTCCTTTGTACTACTTGAACTTGTTTTAAAATAGACATTGTGCCCAATTTTCTATCAAAAATGAAAAATTTATGAACTCAGGAATATAAATGAAATGTTATAAATTTAAATATGCCCTCTTATCACTGGTCCTATCTGCATCTGGCATTAACGTTATCTCCGACTTTCGAGCATCTGCAAATTAAATCTCTGGCGAAGATTGTGTAATATTAAATGCTCACTCTAGAAATCAAATGTACCCTTTGTACCCTGTAAAAAGTCTACTGTCTATTCTGCTCGAACTGACATTCATCTCACATCCGCATTGTTGCTGTTACGTCACAGTGGTGGCGCGGAAAAGTCATTTAATGGTGCCGTCGACGGCGGCGGCGTAGTCAATGTCTGTCTATGAGGAGGCCACCAAAATCTGAACCGATAACCGTGGCTTGACCCACGTGTAGTCTTCTCAATTAGCATGAAAGTGCTAGATAGGGTTGGATATGAATTAATGACAAGATAAGACTACCATCCCTATTAATGTGTGTGTGTGTGTGTGCTGTCTGTTGTTTGCATAAGAAGTCGTTTGCTTTTTCCCGTTTTTTCTTTTTTTGTCTCTCTTACTTGTTATGCTCCTCAGGACTGTTTAAATCAAAACAGGCGTTTTTTTTGCTGCTCTCCTTGATGCTCTCAAATTTTTCAAAATTTTGCGCCAATCCTGGAAAAGTTAATTGGCAAATCAGATGACGAAAATGTCACTTAGATATCGTAAAAGCCGGCAAAACAAATGTTTCAAGAGAGACAGCGAGAGAGAGGGAGCGTAAGAGTGCGACAGAACGTGCATGCCCGTTCTCTTTTGCCCATTTGTTGTGACATAACATTTCCTCTCTCTATGTGAATCTCCAAGGGCTTATTGTATTTAATTTTTTCTTTATAATTTTAACAAATTAAAATGCTAGCAATATGCTCACCTCGACGTGTTTTAGCAACAATTTTGCTCGGTCCCTTGTTAATAGTGTACATGGTTTTCCTGTTCTTTCCAGTGTTCAAATCAAAGTTTCCTTGCTGCGTCTCCAAAATAATAGTCTTGTTTTCGGTTGTTTTTTTATTTTTGTTTTTGTGGTCCCAATTTTTTGGATTTTTTGATGCACAGTATTTGTTTTCTGGAAATCATATGATCGCTTTGAAATTAAAAAACGTTGACATTCCTCTCGCAATATTCGGTTGACCACTTAGGCGCATAGTTTTGCGGCAGGTTACACAATGCACAGTTCACTTTGATTTGATTGTCGTTTTATCTATTCTTTCCTAGTCAATTGGTTAGAATTTGAAATTTATGTCCAATTTATTGACTCGTTGTGCCAGCAATGCTCCAAATATGCTCCTTCTTTTCTGGGGACAAATGTAACGTTCTATGTCACAGTCGGGACTCAAAAACACTCTCACTCTCGCACACTGCCAGTGCACCTCACTCATGCCAGGCAGCCTGCTAACCAAATGTTAGATAGTTTATGCGTTCAAATGTTGTGAACTGACTGTATATGTTACACATATACAAATACGTGATGTAAATGTGTGTGAACCAGTTCAGTAAATCAAAAAACCAAAAATATTCTTTTAATCAGCATTTCTCATTTCAATAATTTCCCAATGTAAGTACATATATGTATATGTATGTATCTATCGGAAAGCCCTACAATTTTCGGGCATTAAATCAGAATTCAAAGATCTGTGTAAGCGTGGCAATTAAAGTAGCTCCTGCCGTTTTGTACAACTGCGCACTCAAAAGGATTAGTTGCAATTTTGTTCAAGAAAATTTTGTAATTACCGAGCAGGTAGTGCAATAAATGGCAGATGGTTGACAATTTGCATCAGACTTTATTACCAGGTCATAAAATAATTGTGGCAAAATTTTCTTATAAATGTTGTGCAGTGGAAAAGAGAATATCAGTACCCAAACAGAAGTCCAACATCCTATATCTAAACATGTCCAGCTTCAGTTCTGAAACTAATCAAATTCTTCAGCGCCTGAATAGTTTGAAAATTGTGGAGACTCCAAAGGACCAGCAAAAAATGGAAAGAAGTTGCTACTCAATGGACAACAAAAACAGCAAATTGGTACCAGCTACCCCAACTAGTGAAGGTCCTGGCACATTTCTTACCCAACTAAAGAAGCGACGCAAGAATAAACTGAACCGAATTTACAACTATGAGGCAAATGAACAATTTGTGAAAGCGCGAAAATCATTGAATTTTTAATCTTTTTTTTTTCTTGATATTATCATATTATGAATAAGTTTCTGTGGATTTCAAATCGTGCTTAAATAAATAAAAATGAATCGAAATTTGAATTTGGCGCCATTTTTTTTTATTTGATTCAAATTGATTTCTGTACATAGATCGGTTATTTTAAAACGTTGCTATGGCCACACCAGACAGATGGTCACACTTAGCAGATCATATGTTCTTGTAGTTCGTATTGTCTTGCCCAAAATTGAAAGATAATATGCGTATAAAACATGTCATGTTAGATAAACTAACCACAATATTTCGGCAAAGTGATTCTGTTTAGCGATGTTCCGATTTCATACAGATCTTATTGTTTTTACAGCATCATAACCATGCACGCCTTTTACGTGAATAAATTTACATACATATTAATCTATGGATGTGGAGTTTTCTGTGTAATTTTTGCCTTGTACACTATAATTGCAATTTATGTAAATCTTGATTATAAAATTTTACAATGTTACAGATACAGCAGGAAAGTCAATGGGTTTCTATCTGAATGATAAAATTTTTAAATTTGATACTGATGCTGAAGAAATACAAATAATTCAATACATGTTTATCCATATGTATATGTTTGTACATTCATACATACATACATACATACTTAGTATGTAATACATCCAAACAAACAAAGGTCAACTGCACTGTATGACAGCATATTTCATGGGCCACAAATAAACGGAGTTTGAGTGTATGGTAAAACAGGAAAACTGTATAGCAAAAGTTGCGTGAAATCCATTTTTTCATTAAGCAAATTTCATTCTTTGAGAAACTGATATTTAATTTTAGTCTTATTTCGAAAATCGCGTATCCAATCAAATAATGTAACCTTTTTTCCACATACGAAAAGCTAACGATACTAAAGTCAAATGAACATGATTGTTTTTAACCTTTTGCAATTGTGTTTAGTAATTTGTTTCTACTACTTGCTTGATTGCCAAAACTGATTTAGGAGACTATTAGCAGCATGAAAAAGAGTGCGACAAAGTTTATTTAGAAAGAGACTTCAGACTTTCCTATTTTATACCCCCAGAAAAACCAAGAAACGTTTACTATTTAACTTAATGACTTATGTATGTACAAACATAAGTGTGGTATTTCAGAATATTTTCATACCTTATTACTACTATTGTTTTACAAAAACATATCAAAGAAGCAAACTATGGCTGTTTACACATCCTTGCAGTCCTTGGCCATAATATTTTTACATGTTCCAAATTTTTTTTCTGTTACTTAATTTATCAATGCACAGACAAAACATTCCAAATATTATTTCCATTTCGTCTTCTCCATCTTCTTTATACAGTGGCGGCAAAAAATTTTAGTACATTTTTTTTTTCTCCTTAAATTCTGATTTCATTCGATTGTTACTTAATGTTAGTGAAAAGTTTTGATATGTTAATTTATAACGTTCAATTGGTTATTTTATTGAGATGATATTCTGTAAATTTCGTGGGTATATCTCTAATGGGTTTTTTTAAAGTGGGTTTTGATAAAAAGCCCCAAAATTCGGACCCGGCAAAAAAAACAAGACACATTTTCAAAATTTGTAAAATTGATCGTACACCTTTGGACTCAAAGAAAAAGTTTTTGGTCTAGTAAAACTAAGATAAACTGCATACATACAAATTGTTAATTATGCCCCAGGGTCCAATTTGGAGTCTATTGAAAAATTCAATTTTGTATGTATGTATTTTTTTGGTTTCTCTGCTTGGCGTCACTTTACGCCACTAACTCACACTAAAGTATAACTACACCTCAACTACGAAAGATAGTGAATTAAATTTCCCGTCGAATGAGATATTGTTCATCAAAATCGGATTAAAAACAGATAGACTTCGTTGCCTTGCAAAAAATGTGTTTTTTTTTAAGAGGTGTTTTCAACAGCCCAACTATTTCCCTCTCTTTCTTTTGGTAAAAGGGTTTTTTTCCAATAAAAACTATTTCAACGTTTAAATATTTTTTACCTGCTACATCTTCTGATTGCTTGCCTGTTGGCGAATTGTTGTCCCTTTTACCTACAAAGCGGCGTTTTCCATCATTTAAAGTTTACACAACTTTTCAAAGCTTACACAACTTAAAATACATACATATGTATAAGTTGTACAACTTGTTTTGTCAGAAAAATAATTTTGAACATGTTAAAATATTATGGCCAAGGATTGCAAGGGTAAATAATTTTCGGCACAGCGGAAGTTAGCTTTTTTGATATTTTACAATTGCTATAGAAACTATAAAGGCCTTATTGCGAAGTACATATATATATCTGTAGAAACTTAGAAAATTCTTATTAAAGTAGGTTTAGTGAGAAAGTCCTCATAATATAGAAAAACCCTATAAAATAATCAGGTGTGGTACAGAAATCACAGTCAGTTTCGATTCCGCACGGAACCCGATCCGCCACAGAACTATAAGTGAAGTGAACTGTAAGTTTTAGTAGTGCTGACATTGTGTATCAATTAATTTTAGCTGCATTTATAAAGCTGTATTTTTATTTACATAGACATAGTATAATAATAATTTTAAGACATAGAATATGACTTGAAAATAATTTTTTTTTTAAATTACCATGAGTTTAATTCATGAAATTCATAATTTTCATTGTTTTTATCGTTGCCACTTCAAAGAAGAATGTAGTTGTTTTTCATACGAATTACATGAAAACTACGCGATTTTTATACCCTTGCAAAAAGGATGTATTAATTTTGGTCAGAAGTGTGCAACGCATAGAAGGAAGCATCTCCGACCATATAAAGTATATATATTATTGATCAGCATGACGAGGCGAGTTCAAATAGCCATGTCCGTCCATCTGTCCGTCCGTCTGGATCAGCGCAAACTCCTCCTAGACCGTTGGAGCTACAGAGCTGAAATTTGGTATATAGTGCACAGGTTGTATATCTCGGATTCAGCCAGATCGAACCACTATATCATATAGCTCCCATACAAACGACAAAGTCACGAACAGTGACTTTTCTCAATTAATTTGGTATTTTGTTTTTGAGCTATTGTCGTGAAATTTAATATTGGTAAGTTTATTACACATTTAAATGACTATGCCAAATTTGATCAAGATCGGGTGACTATATCATATAGCTCCTATAGAAACGATCAATCGAAAACAGTGACTTTTGTCAATAACTTCGTTACTTTTAACGCGATTGCTTTCAGATTAAACATTTGTTAGTTTAATATATCTGTTAATGACCGTGCCGAATTTGATTAAGATCGGGTGACTATATCATATAGTTCCTATAGGAATGATCGGTGGTAAACAGTGACTTTGATCAATAACTTCGTTATTTGATAAGCTTAGATGGTAGGTAGGCTGTTCTTGCGTTAAAACATGTTTCCACTTTTACGGCTACAGATGAGGAAAGAGTAACAAAAAACTTGCAAGGGTATATACTTTGACGCGGTCGAAGTTAGCCCCGACCCTCTGGTTTATAAAACTAATATTGCCACTAAATTAGCAATGTTTTTATTAATATACATATACTTTGGTCTTACAACAGTGGTAAATATATACTTAAGCTACTCGGGCCCAAAACCAAAGGGAAAATTCCACAATCACGACCTCAGTTGCGCCTTGGCGATTTATTCCCTAATTTTTGTGTAATGTATATAACCCATTCATATATATTACAGACGACTACTTTTGTGACTGACTGTATGTTGTAGTGCGCGAAAAGATGTAAAAAAACGGGAGCTACTATCAGCTATAATCCCGCTAAAACATAATTTTTATTTTGTTAACTACATAAAAACTATATAAATCGGCAAGGAGCTCCTGAGGTCGTGCTCGTGGAATTTTTCTCTTTCGGTTGATATCAAATTTATGTATGTAGTTTAAGCGCGTTTTGGACCCGAGTAACTTAAGTAAATATTTACCTTAATTTTAATCGCTCGCCTACCAACACTAGCATCGATATTGATGACTATTTTAGTCGATACATTCTGCTGGCCAAAACACAACACCTGCTTGTTTGTTTTAAGCATTTGTACCGGATTTGTTTATTTATGCAATGTACATACATACATAAATACATAATGAAATATAACGGTCAAAGGCTGCAAAGATATAAAAACTTCAGCATAAGCGATGTTAGCTTTTTTATCGGTACATTATACGCAAATCAGTTAAATTTGATTAAAATGGGGTGACCGCAATACTTTAATTTGAATTTGTAAGCTGCGCAGTAATAGTTTATGGCGTAAATCTTGTTTTCTCGTTTCGCAAATTTTCATATTTTTTAATAAAAAAATTGATTTTAGAATCATGCTGTATATTAACATTTTAACTTTAACTTTTTCTTATGTTAAAAATTTTTTTTATTGTGAATGCCTTACATTAGTGTATTTGAAACAACAAAAATATAAAAGGTGAGACCGCATAGTCACAGTAAGTATAAACTCCTAACATGAAAAATTCGACACTGCTAATGTTAGTCCGACCATCTTATTGTTTTATTTTGGTAATAGTTAAAAATTATGAACATATTTACAGATACTATGTATCTCCAATCAAACCTTTTCGTTTACTGGCTCTTGATCCAAGATAAAAACAGATTAAACATTTGCTGTAATAGGTCTTATCTTAAAGGATGGACACAGCTAAGAAATCTTTTGTTGGTTTATTTCATTTCGATTTTAAGTTACTTTTTGTGTGCTCATCTGCAGAGCAAGGGAATTTTATACACTACGTTGTTTTTGTCTATGGAGTTTAATTCACTTTTTTGCTAATAAAGAATTATTTTCATAGTTTATTGTGGTTTATGTGCATTATCTATACAGATATTTACTTACACACAGTGTAAAATTCCATGTATAATCAAACGGACAAAGTGTTAAAGTTAAAATGTATGAAGAAAAAAATGTTTATAAGTTTGCATACTAAGTATTAAAAAAAAATGTTATACCAGTTAAAATTAGAACAATCTCTGGCGGAGTCTGAAATATGTTGGAAATTCAAAAATTAAAAATCGCGTCTTTTTTTTAGACCTAGAGCCGGAAGTGTCAAACAGGTCGTTTAAAATCACAAAAATTTTATAACTACAAAAAAAGAAAAATAATACAACTTGTATCAAATTAATTAACGCTTAATAAAAATTATGGCAGTGACCACATCTTGCATTTTGCTGCTATAAGGATTATAAGGACATCTTAATTGAATTAAAAATATAAACGTCACACAAATTTTGATATAATTGAAATTGACAAAATTGAAATAGAACATAAACAGTAGACTACAAAATAACTAATTCAAATTTGAGATATCTCTGAAAGCACTTTTCATTTAATTGTTGTACCAAACTGCGTTGTTTACTCAGGCTTTGCCTGCTCTAATATAAAGCGGGAGAGGCCATGACCATAAAGACGAATGTGTTTGTTGTATATGTATGTATACATACATATGTACATATTTAGATGAGCAGATAGCCGAGACTCTCACTCTTTCGGGTTTGCTTTTGCTCTTTTTCTTTAAAGAAAGCAGAGAAGCCGACGGGTATAAAATGGGCCGTACTGTCTAGCAGGTGCATCAGTTTTGATTTGAGTTTGCCAAAGGCAGCACACAGTTTTTAATCCAAATTTCTCAAAATACAAAAACACTTGTTTTAAAATGTCTCTTACTATCACCCAAGTCAATTCGGTTTCAACTCCTGAGCTTAAGGATCTGGTAAGAGGAAAAGAATTATAGATTAAAAACAAAGTGAACTTAAAAGTGATTTATATATACATATAGAAATAGTATTCCAAATACAACAGATTGTATATATGTGCATATATATATGTATATATTTTTTTTTTTGCTGAATTAAAACTAATTTTTTTAATTGTGAGAAAGTTTCTTGAACCCTTACAAGGTCGCAAGATGGCAATTTTGTTTACCTGCTGTTTATGGCAGATAACTGGCCAGAAGCCAGTTTCGGCTTTAACATCTACATATTGTTGAGAGAATTATTATTGAGTTTCGGGCATATACAATTCGTTTGTTTTGGCCAAAGCTTAGTTGCTCACCAATTGTTGGCCAAGCTACATTAGAACATAAAATGTTTGCGCGTCTGTTTCGTAATTTTAAGGCAAGTTTTTCGACTACACTAGCAAAACTTAAATTTTAATCAAGTAATAGACAAACAAATGTATGCAATACGTAGGGAAAAGTGAGAGAATATCCAGTTATTTAGCGAGTTAAATTAGCGAAAAATTATTTCTTTTCTGTCAATTAGCTGACCCTGATATTAGCATTGATTTTGTCATCTGGACCCAATACTAAACAGCTGATTTAACAGCTGTAAGTGCATGCAACTGGACGAGGCCATTGAGATAGAGGGAGACAGTGTGCCGAGTCGGCATTATTTTGCTGTCGACATCGTTAGTGTATGAATCAGTAAAAGCAACCCAAAAAGCAAAAAAAAAAAAAGGGAACTCGTACACACTTACACATCCATACGTATTTACAATATGCGCTGCTTACCGGGATTTGGTTATGGATTGACCTTTCTGTTTTTGGTGACCCGGCTTAAACTTGTGCATTAATCCAACGTCAAGTCTAACTGAGTGTCCGTTTTGTTTTCATTTCCTTTCAGAGCACTGTTCGCAATGAACAAAAGGAACTCAACATTGCTCCAGTGCACCAAGTGAATGTAACCAAGGCGACAGCCACCTTTGGCATGGGCTGCTTTTGGGGAGCGGAATCCCTCTATGGCGCCACGCAGGGAGTGCTGAGGACCACTGTCGGCTATGCTGGCGGCTCCGCGGATCTACCAACGTACCGTAAAATGTAAGATTATGGAAACTGGAACATTGATTGTCCTAACCCGCCATTTTTTGCTCTTTCCATCTTTCTTTCCCATCCCGCCCTCTCTACTTATTCCTCGATTTCCGTCTACTAACGCCAACTGAATTTTCAACAGGGGTGATCATACCGAGGTCTTGGAAATTGACTACGATCCCACGGTGATCAGTTTCAAAGAGTTATTGGATCTGTTCTGGAACAATCATGAATACGGCCTTACCACGCCCATCAAGCGTCAATATGCCTCGCTTATTCTCTATCATGACGATGAACAGAAACAAATTGCCGAAGCATCAATAAAGGAGGAACAGGAGCGTCGTTCGCCAGAGATCATAACTACAGAGATTTCGCCAAAGAAGAATTTCTATGCAGCTGAAGAGTAAGTTCGAGTCTTCAACTTTTGGTATGCAACTTTTAGCTTAATTTATTTTTTGTTTCGGCAGTTACCACCAAAAGTATCGTCTTCAAGGCCATAAGGACCTGGTTTCCTCTCTCAATCTCAACCAGAAACTGTTGCAAACTAGCTTTGTGGCCACCAAATTGAATGGCTATCTAGCAGGTGTCGGCGGTGTCGAACAGTTCAAATCGGAAGTAGAATCTTTTGGCCTGACGCCTACTCAGCGTCAGTACTGTAATCACCACGTCGAGCAGAACGAAGGCCAGGGTCTCTATTGCTGACGTGGTAGTATCTACATAGATGTTAAGCGTAGATCTTATACAAAATAATCCAGGGGGGTATATACATAAATAATATGTACATATACATATATATGTACATATATGAGATTTTAATTTGTTTTGATTAGAATAAACTTGCGTATTATTTAGACTTAAAATATGAAAATATATATATTTAATGGTAATAAAAGATATTTTAATACAATTTAAATTGCTTTGTTTTGCTCTTGGAATAATCGTTGAATAGCGAGATTACTTTCAGTGACCCCAATCCAAATAGACCAAAAGTCCCCTCATGATAAGCTCATAAATTCGATTTGAAGAGGTAATTAACCTCAGTTAAGTCGATATTGCAAGTCATAAAGTGAAAGGTGGCAGCTTTTTTAAAAAGGATCTAAAAAAATCATTAAACCTATGTATGGATGTACATATGTACATACAATGTTGGAAAGTAAAAAATGTTGGATTTCATAAATCATTTGAGTTCATGGGTTATCTTAAGTTTTTCTTGTTGTAAATCTTGATAGATTAACAATGTCTGCTATTTAAAGAAACGTTTTTTATTTTCTTTCAAAAAACTAATGTTAGAATTCATTTTTGTTCATCCTCGTGAGGTCCTCCAACGAAAGTTCTCAATAAGAATTTTCTATGTCTCTACAGAGATATTTCTCAATAAAAAAACTTTCCGATCAATGGTTTCTATGTCACCTATGTATGTACACTGGCGGTCATGAAAACCGCACCACTTGAAAATTTCATGTTTTTTTGGAATCGTTCAGATAAAAATAAGAGAATAAGGTTTCTTTATTTACAATAAGATAATTTACTAGGAAAAAGACGTTATGGAGTAAAATATTTATTTCTATACTATTGATATCCTTGATTTTTGCCCCAAACAAAAAAACAGCAAAATTCAATGGTTAGCGGAAAAAAATTCTTGTGGGCTCATCTCCGATGTAAGATTTATAACTCATTTCATTTTTTAAAAGTAATGTTAAATGAAAAGAAAAAAAATACTAATAGGTTGTCACGCCCCCTTTAGCCTGTATAACTGCCATTATTCGCGACGGCATTGAATCAACAAGGACTCGCAGAGTATCCTCGGTAATAACGTTGTCCCAAACATTTTCCAAGGACGAAATCAGCTGCAACTTATTTTGTGGTTTCTGGTCTGTCACTTTTCGTTTCATTTCGTGCCATAAGTGGCCAATAGGGTTTAAGTCGGACGAATTTCCTGGCCAAGTCAAGCGAGAATTCCTATGTCCTTACACACTTTGGTTAACTAAAAAAAGACAAAAATTTTTTAAATATTTTTTTTAGTAATTTCGTTTTTGGAAAAGGTGACAGCATCAAATAAAAACAATACTTGCACATTTGGCTTGATGGCATTTTGCAGAGTCGACTTTGAAAATCGCACACTAATTCTACGAGTTTTTGGTACCGGCAATAGAAGAGCATTTGTAGTAGAATTAGTATGCAATTTTCAAAGTCGACTCTGCAAAATGCCAAAATGCACGGATGAGCCCACAAGAATTTTTTTCCGCTAACCATTGAATTTTGGTCAATTTTGCTGTTTTTTTGTTTGGGGCAAAAATCAAGGATATCAATAGTATAGAAATAAATATTTTAATCCATAACGTCTTTTTCCTAGTAAATTATCTTATTGTAAATAAAGAAACCTTATTCTCTTATTTTTATCTGAACGATTCCAAAAAAACATGAAATTTTCAAGTGGTGCGGTTTTCATGACCGCCAGTGTATGTATGTTATATCGGTCCGAATTGACAATTTGCATTACAAACATTTGCCTAAAGTTATAGTGCACTCTTCAAGGTTTTAAAAAGATAATGGATGAAAACAATTTATAAAAAGTAAAAAGTTCAAGAAGGTTCAAACAGAAATTTTTGTGAAATACTTTCTTTATTGGGACTAACTAACTACTTACCGCACTCATGAACATAGTTTAATTGTTTTCGATTACACATCGAACCTAAATATCACTACACAAATGTTTTTGTATTATTGATAACTTCTAAATATATTTACTCAAGCATGGAAGTCAAAAGCCATAAATAAGGCAGAGTATGACCAACAGTTTAGGATCCAAGGAAATATATACATACATACATATGTATGTATACGAATACTATATTTAATTGAAAAATGCAAACAGTCATTGAATTATGATTAGAGAAGGGTATGCATTTAAGTGTTTTTATATATATACCGATTCTACGAGCAGTTTATTTGAAGCATTTGTCCTAATATCCAAATTGATTGTCCGACCGATCAAACAAACTATGCACGTGTAACCTGTATGTCACCCACTTGCCCACCCCCTCAAGTGTATTAACACGTCGATCGCATTGTACTCTCAATTCTTATTTGAATGAATGCCAACTATGAAAAGTTGACAGACGACGAGCTCTCCAAACAACCGGCCCCCTCGCCGCTCACCGCTCACCTCAACAATGATTCAACCAGCCGCGTGTGTGAGTTTTCAGTTGCTGATGATAAAGCTGAAATGTGATTTCCTAGAGCAAAATACGAATATATTTTGTTTACAACAAATGCAAGATTTAAATAGTTTTTTGTTAATTGATTTCTATATGAAAGGATAAAAGGATTTCGCTTATTTTTGGGTTGTGACTATATATGCCCCTGGAGCATCTGATTTTGCAAGAGTCATTAAAATCGGTCTATCGGTTCGCTTGTGGCAAATATTTGCGTTTTTTAGGACTTCCAGCGAAGGATTTTCTTCAATTTTTGGCTGGCTTATAGTCCAGTATAGTATCTACCGTTGGTCCGAATTTAATGAAAATCGAACATAATTCCTAGCCGCAGTGAATTTTACAAGAATTCTCGTTATAAGCGGTCGACAAAACAAATCAAGGCGAGTTAAAAGCTTGAATCGCTGGTCGCGAGATAAACATTTTATAATGATACGACAGACACTGGCGGCTGAGACGTGGTAGATTCCAAAGGGGCTGTCGGTAGGTAGGTATTTTGCTTATTCCCCGGTGCTACTAAATGTTACACAAGTTAGTTCGGTATGAAAAGGTCGCTGAGCGCCTATAAAGAAGAATATGTCGATTTGGGTGGACCGATGAGCAACTATAACATTTGAATGATCATTATAATACGAAGATGGCAAATGTAGAAAGTTAAAGTAAAAAAATCCATTATTTCGGATTGCTGTTCAACATTTATCGATTGCCAAATTGAAGTTTGTATTTTTTGCAATAACCCAAGGGAACCCCAAAGTGCCAAGGCCATATTATAAAAAATCGTGTTTTCCGGCCCACTCTAATGTACAAATAAATCAAAATAATGATTTGCAATAAATGTGACGACCATTTCGCATGATAATATAAAAACAGGAGACGAATTTTGCAATTCATTCATAGTTTAGTACACTTTAATAATTTCTTTAGAATGAAATTCAGTCTATAAATTAATTAAAATGCGTTGACTGATTACCTCTGAATCGACGAAATTTTTGCCAGTCACTGGGATTAATTGCCCATACTTAGTCTCAAGCGACATTGAACGAACTTAAGGATCATAATTGAACTACTCTTACTCTTCTAATCCAATAATAATCAGTTTCAGGTGCATATGTACATATTTATGCACTGCAGGAGTTAATATAGTAAAGCAGGTGAAAGAAAGCTCTCTAATAGAACCTTAAGACCAATGCCCTAATAAAAGATTATCAACCATGAACACATAGAGTACATATGTATGTATGTATCTTATTTTCCCCTATAAAAATTAATCCAGCTGCTTAAACAGCCAAGGTTGGATTTAACCAGAGGGAAGGGACTATTATCGGCTGTGCCGAAGTTCGACTACCCTTGCAAGATTTCAGACGCTAAAACACATTTTACCTAAAAAGTTGATAAGTATAATATAAATATATTTATCTGATTTTCTTCAAACTTGACAGAAAACTGGAATATTTAAGCCTGTGTTATTTATCTAGTTTGATGATAATTGCATTGGAAGCAAATAGGTTTTTAATTTAATCTGACAATAAAAGTAAAGAAATTTCGTAGTTTCTATGGAAGATATATCCAAAGTGATCCCTGCAATATATAAAAATCTACATAGAAGAAGTTTTGCCTGAATCCAGTCGGTCGGTCTTCTATATGGCTATACCCTTTTTTTAAGGGTAAGATTAGGTAAAGAGGTAAAGATTGTATGTATGTATGTACATACATATGTACATAAATATGTAAGTTATAGTCCTCTAAATAAAACAATAGATCAATAGGTAAGTGCAGTATATAGTAAATATAATCAATCTTAAAACATTACACTAATGCATAGAAAATATTTTTTAGTCATAGATGTTTGCATAGAGAACATATGTTGGAATAAGAAGCTTTCTTGCAAATCCAATTTTGCTGATAGAGTATTTTTACTGAATCACATTTTTCCGCCCGTTAGGCATAAAATAACTTTTGAATAGCATACTTGGCGAAACTTATGACAAAAAACTATTGCATACTTATTGTTAGTAAAACTATTGGAAGCTATAAACTATATAAAAATAAAGCATACAGTTTGGAAGAAATGCGATCTGAGTCAAACTCAAACCAACCTTCCGACGACAGATGGCAAAGTCGGATGAATCATGTTCGAACAAATTATTCTGACGTATTGTTACTATAATTATTGGCGCTAGCCTATGAGGCGCAATCACTTTGAAATGTAGTCTCGAATCTTAAGACATTGTAGACCTGATGCAAAGAAAACTGATTGACAGCCAACAATTTATAAAAATTTCAACCCTCGACTAGTTTTGTCTATTAGAACCTACAAGAACAGTGCATAGGGAACAAAAAGAAACAATTTAAAACTACCTTCCTCTAAAAACGAGGGTCTGTTATGTTTGCCACCATTTACATTTATCATATCGAGAAATTTCGTAGGGTCGCAAGTTATCTGATTGAAACCAATTACTGACCCTACTCTGCCGATGGTAAACCCATTTTTCTTTTAAGCCCAAACGAAGATCTTCGGCAGAGTCGGCAGAGAGTTGTTGCAGTCATCCTTTTATCACTCTCTCTCAATTTACTAAGTGACAACTTTATAACAAAATACCTAGATATACCCAAAATACTCGTTGACTCAACTATAGTTCTTAGTTTTTTTATAGCTATTATTATCAGTTTACAAACCTACAAACAAAATACAGATATATACATATATATGTACATATGTATGTATGTACTATATGGCTCATACTGAAATTTCAGAGTTCGGTCGAAACAATCAAGAGATAAGGAAAAATCCCATTATGGCTAGATTAGATTAATTCTATAACGATTGTATTTATCACATTGGTTCATTAGGTTTGGTTTGTTTTCGATGTTTTATTCTCTATTCTTTGATGAATTATTATTTTTAAACAACTTAAAACTCTACAAATTCATTTCGCCAAGTTTGATATAAAATAGTTTGTGCATTAGTATTCCTTCTTAAAATAGTCCCTTATGCTTCGTTTCACAATTGGAGCAAGTGTTGTGGCCACATCAGCTGCTTCGCTACTATCCTTGCCATAGTAGACAGTGAAATAAACAATTAGGCCAATAATCACCAAAAGAACTATGAATGAGCAGAGTATACTCAATACCATTTTACAAGCGCATTCACAGCAACTAAAAGATGTAAGAAATATAGAATTGGTTACAAATAATAAATATAGAATAAGTTACAAATATTAGAATCCAAAACCATCTTCGAATCAAACAATACGGCCAAATATTGGGTTCTATTTGATTTAAATATAATTAATTTCTAAACCTTATGGATTATGTTAAAGGTCTATATAATTTGCTCCCAAAGGTATGCAGTAAACAGTCCAAGAATTCCTAAAGAAGTTTAGGAAAATTCTGTGGATAAAAACAAAAATCCTCATAGCAAACATTGCTTTACGTTACAATGCATACTAAAAGTTTTGAATTTGTTGTAAATTATAATTAAATTCAGAATATTGCATACTTTTGGGAGCTAACTTCCCTAATTTTTCAACACTATGCTTTTATTTGATTCATTAACTTTGTACTTAACGTACTTATTGACTACAGGAAAATGAATTCATTAAATAAGCAAAAAATCAATAAATGCAGATACATGTCGCGTGTTTACTTATCATTCAAGTATAGTATATAATGAGTCAATGCATGTACTGCTCCATATATGTACATATGTATATGTATAAGTAACTCCTCTGTAACTACATATAATACTGCTAATTAACAGTCTTTTGATTTCAAAATGATAAAAGCTGTTTTGCGCTGTGTGTCAAACTCCGGACTTACCAGCAAACTAATTTGCCTGGACACTTAAGGCATTCCCACAGACAGTTGCACATCTTAAATGAATTTGTATTATAATCCCTTATTGAAAGAGGAAAATCGTAACTTGGTGTATTCACTGAACACAAAAAAAAAATGTATTTATATTTATTCGATCAGTTCGTTACTCCTCCGTCCGCTGGTGTGGTGGACAAAGCCAAATTAACAACTGGGTATGGTTTTCGTTACCCACCAAACAAAAGGGAAATGTATTGAAGTGCAAAAAGCGTTAATCATATCGGTGAAAAGGCAGCAACAACCAAAAAACAAAAATAAAACAATCAACCGATAACGAGGCTCAAAAACCATAATTAACAGCACGGAACACACTTCAGAGAGAGAGAGAAAGAGAGAGAAAGGTAGGGAGGGAGAAATAATCTACGTATATGTAGGTATATATGTACCCGCAGAAGGGTACACCCTGCGAGTGCAAGAATAATTGACTTACTTACATAGGTGCAGGCTTGAGATTGCTGAGAATGCTAATACCAAGATCTTCAATCTGAGTCTTCAAAATGGCAATCACACATTTAGCCTAATTTATGATTTATAATAATAATTCAAACATACATACATATAGTATATTGAAGCATTGATAAGAATTTCATTTTGAAATTTCGTATTGATCATAATACCATGCATCCAGAGGGTGATATGGTATATTCAAGTCACCAAAGTGTATGTGTATGTATGTAATGGGCACGACTTATATTCGTTCTTGATCAAGATCAACAACCGAGTCGCTTCGTGTCTTTCGGTGCGAGAGAATTGAGCTAGTGTATTGTATTTTCTACTACAAGTATCCTCACGATGTGTATTACAATATTTGAAAGAAAAGCCTAAAAGTATGCCCCAGAATGAAAAATAAAAATTGGTGAAAATCTTAAAACGTCAAATAAGAAAAATTAGTAAAATCGTATGTAGCTTAGCCATTTGGCATCCGAAACTTACTCAAAATATCTAATTTGACCGATAATCTATATTTCCAATTTCAAGAGGTCGTCAATATTAATGAGAGTCGTAAAATGTCATAAAAATTGACAACTTTTAAAAAAAGGTTTTTAGTTCTTTTAGTTTGTAGTTTTGGCAGCGTTGGTTTTAAAAGAATAAGCAAAATATCGTTATATAGAACTATCTGACTAACCAAGTGTCGATTTAGAATCAGCACACTCAAATCGCATTAGAAAAACTCCATGGAACCAACATGCTGTTGAGGTGTGTTATCACTTTTCTATGTTTCTTGTGGGCAAGGAAGTATGTAGGCTAAAATATAGCAGTTCCCCTCACTCGTTGAATCGGGTAAGCTGTCAAAGCCTTTTTGATTTTTTTTTTACAAATGAGACACTTTTAAATGAACGATATCATTTAACACTCATCCATCAATCATGGTCAGGAAAAAATCAAACTTGCCTCACCTCATTTAAAAACCAGAGGACCGGGGCTAACTTCGACCGCGTCAAAGTTTGTATACCCTTGCAACTTTTATGGTAACTCTTTCCTTACCTATAGCCATCAAAGTGGAAAAATATTTAAGCTAAAAATGTTTGCGAAAGAACGGCCAACAATCTTAGCATAGGAAAAAAGTAAGATATTGATCAAAGTCACTGTTTTCCACCGATCGTTCCTATGGGAGCTATATGATATAGTAACCCGATCTTTATCAAATTCGGCACAGTCATTAACAGATATATTAAGCTAACAAATGTTTAATTTGAAAGCAATCGCGTCAAAAGTGACGAAGTTATTGACAAAAGTCACTGTTTTCGAAAGATCGTTCCTATGGGAGCTATATGATATAGTCACCCGATCTTGATCAAATTTGGCACAGTCGTTTATATGTGTAACTAACTCACTAATACTAAATTTCATGACAATAGCTCAGAAAATAAAGAAGTTATTAAGAAAAGTCACAGTTCGTGACTTTGCCTTTTGTATGGGAGCTATATGATATAGTGATCCGATCCGGCTGAATCCGAGATATACAACGCCTGCAGTATATACAAGCCTACATGCAAAATTTCAGCTCTGTAGCTCCAACGGTCTAGGAGGAGTTTGCGTTGATCCAGACGGACGGACAGACGGACAGACGGACGGACGGACGGACGGACATGGCTACATAAACTCGTCTCGTCATGCTGATCCAGAATATATATACTTTATATGGTCGGAAATGCTTCCTTCTATGCGTTGCACACTTCTGACCAAAATTAAAATACCCTTTTTGCAAGGGTAAAATTAAGCATATGAATGTTTTTCACAGATTTAAAAATGAAAATAAATCTAAAATGGAATTTTTGACTTGATGTATGGTATATTGAAGTCGGTGGATGACCAAGTTACTTCTTTTTGTTATTGGTGATGACGCCATTTGCAAAGTTGGGCGCAACCGAATTAGATAATGCCAATGACACATTCGTAGATAAATTGGGGAAAACATTATGACAGATTGCAATGCCATATAAAGTCATCCATCAGGACGGGGCTTTACAAAACTAAGCACAGGAAGCTATAACAAAATATTAAGTTTTCTTAATCTCCAAAGCAGTTATGCGCAATAGCAGCTAGCCATTAAGATAAGATTTTAATTCCTATTGAAATTTAAAACTACTCTACAATGCCACCTGGTGACTAAAACCAAGAACCCAAGATTTCTGACGATGTTTAACTGGCGGACCTATCTATTTTAATATGAAAATCGGCAATGACCTATAATAATTGGCTCTTGCCGTTATTTTTGTGCCAAAGTTAGGACAAAATAAATCCGTTTGTAAACGTACATACGTACTCTGATGACTGGAACTTTCACCGTCTGGATCTCCATTAATACACGTTTACACCAAAAATTAACCTTGAAATTGAAGATTTGACTACAAAAATCTGACGTCGAAATCGGTTCACTTTTCTTAAGCAACGCTTTCGAAATATTCGTAAAAATTTAGTTTTTAGACACATAATTCAAACGTAGACTTCCGCCCTTATAAATTAAAATAAAGTAAGCAAGTCCACTCGCCGACTTGTGTATACCATACACCAGGTGAAACAAATATTTCAAATTTCGAAAACAAAATTTATGTCTATTAAATTGTTTTAACATGCCTCATATATATGCTATCTCGCTCACTCTACAAACACACGAGCACTCTAGCGCCGCCACTAGCCAACGGCCAATTCTGCCCTTATGGATTGCGTAGCAAAATACGTTCATACGCATATTTTGCATGTTTCTAGTCCGATTTCGATAAAATTGGTAGTTTGGTAGAAATAGATAAGATTAATTAGTCTGCCAAATTTGATTATGATGCTCAAAAAATTGCAAGAGCCAATCGGTTTTTTCTAAATTATGGAGGCGGAAGTGGGCTTGGCAACATATTAAAATATATATGTTCTGTGCGTATACTAAGCCAGTATACATACTAAATTTGGTGACTTTAGCTTTGTTAGTTTTCGAGAAAATCAGTTTTGTTTAATTTGCGGGGGCGGAAGGGGGCGTTGCAAAAATAAGGAACAATTATTTTCTGCGCGCTAACTATGCGAGTATATAAACCAAATTTGATGTCTCTATCTGTTATACTTTTTAAGAAAAACCGTTTTATGTAAATTCTGGGGGCGTAAGGGGGCGTGGCCAAAATTCCAATTAACTCTATACATTTACATACCACACGAGTCCATATACCAAATTTGGTGGCTCTAGCTCTTATAGTCTCCGAGATCTAGGTGTTCATACGGACAGACGGACAGACAGACGGACAGACGGACATGGCTAGATCGACTCGGTTGTTGATCCTGATCAAGAATATATATACTTTGTGGGGTCGGAGATGCTTCCTTCTGCCTGTTACATACATTTTGGCGACTTTAATATACCATTTCACCCTATGGGTGTATGGTATAAAAACAACTATCGCAATTAAATCCAGATTTCTTATTGGTCTTACTGATTCTTACCAGCCTAAAAAATATTATTAAAATCGGACTAGAAACGTGCAAAATATACGAATAAACATGTTTTACTAAGACGGAGTTGGCCGTAGGGTAGTTGCCGCGCTTATGCTTATGTGGAGTGCTTATGTGTTTGTAAGGGTGAGCGAGATAGTATATACAATAAGGTATGTAAAAAGAATTTAATAGACATTTTGATCACTTGGTGCATGGTATACCGAAGTCAGTGAGACGACTTACTTCATTTTTGTTGAAGATAAATCAGTATAGTTCACTTTGGGGAGATTACTGTTCTAATGTACCATCTCTGGAGAACGGCTTAAAGCACAATTTTTAAGGGACTTCAATGATTGCTTTAAAGGGTACACACATTCTCAAACCATTTCTTAACAGGATAACTTTTCTGCTCCGTGTTGTTTTCTTAATTTCGTATTAATGCAAATAAATAAGCTTTTTAGATTCGAATTGGTAAATACTTTCTCAACTTTATTACTTCGAGGCTAATTTAGATTCCAGCCTTTCAAATATGCAGTATTTTACTTTAAAAAAAAAAGTTACCTGTCTAACACACTTCATTAAATTCTAATTTACAGAATTCCAAGTAGCGCACTAACTGAATCAGACACTAGTCGCCACGGAAATATTTTTTCGTCTGTTTTTATATGATTTACTAATCCAAGATTTCCGTCATTTTAACGTAATAAAAAGAATAAAAAAAGAGAAAGAGAGAGACGGAGAGGGAGCAAGAATGAGAGAATTGCATTTTAGGCCGGCGACATGGAAGTGACGGTGCCACACAACACCGAATGATGACCTCGACAATTTTCAGCATTTTATTTCTTTAGCGTTGGCATTTAGTTTGGTTATTCAGTTAATATCTGCATTTAACAATGACCGCATCATGTATTCTCTACTGTCTTAGCCTGATTCTTTGTCAGGCCACGGTAAATGGGGCATGGTTGCTCTCGCAGGCGGGCTTAAATGGCTCCAGTTATAATGTGCGTCATCTGTCCATGCACTTTTCGCGAGTTTTTCTTAGCATCAGTGTGGAAAACAAAAGATTCCCCACCTTAATCGAGGCCCAGTGGCCGGTTTCTTATCTGCCGATGCGTACAATCATCTTCCCCAGCAACGAAGTTCACGCAAATGGAGATCATTCGGACTGCACGCTCCTGCAACAGGCTCACTGGTCGCAGGTAGATAGTCTGAGCCGTTTGTGGGTTATGGATGTGGGTTGGCCGGGTAGTGAGTGTCCACCCAAGCTGTTAGTCTTTGATTTGATACGAAATAATATTGAGCTCCTGCGCATTAATTGTGGCCAACACATAGATGCTAACAATACCCAAAGCTTGGTAGTACAAATGCCGCCAAAACCCAGCAGCTGCGAGGTGGAGCGTCACATCTACTTCATATTAGGTGAAAGTTCTATGATACTGGCGTACGACATTTTAGAACAAACTTGGCATAGTTGGCGACTTATTAGTCACAAGTATGAGAACATGAATCAAACGTTTCCAATTCAGCCATTGGATTTTTCATTCGGGCTTCATGGGGAACTTTTGGTCGTCGATCAGGATGGTGGACTCTACAGCTCTGGCAGGGCATTGAGTTTGAATGACAAATCAAACGGTATAGCTCTGAACCCTATTCAGCTTAACCCCCTCGGCAGTCTCTTGGGCAGCAGTCGCAGCATGCTGATAGATTACACCGGTTCCTTGTTCTACGTCATGCCTAAATACGGGGCAGTTGTTCGCTGCTCCCGTCTATCGAATCTCACAGCGGAGGGCAATGAAATTATTTATTTGACTTCGAAGAATATACAGCAAATATTCCTTGGCGTCGATGGAGCGGTATGGGTTCTCAGCGATCGGGTGCTCAAGCCGCAGGATATATGCTATCCAGGATTGCTGTAAAATGCAGAAAGGAGCTAAACTAAGATAATCATATATGTACATATGTATGTATATATACATATGTATGTATGTATATATATACAGTTCAAAATACAAATAAATCTGAATAGTTTACCATTTAGAAACTTTTAATCCGAGTCTGCTGATATTTCCTAGAAGAAAATTAATTGGATTACCTCGGAAAAATAAAATTATTTAAAGCCACCCAACTACCTACATATGCACATATATCGTACTCATCGTCCCTTTATATTTATTTATCAACACAAATCTGTAAAGGTTAACATATTAAAAGTGTAACATAATTTCATAGATTGTATAAAATCGTAATTAACATTTGAAACCCCGTGTGGTGAAAATATAACCTTTTTTACAATTAATTGAATCAATTCAATTTAAAGCGAATGACAATAACGGAACAAACTAATTTTAAGAACATACCCCGGACTTGGCCAAAGTTAATTTGGCAAACCTGGAATAACCTCTTTGAATAAACTTCAAAAATAATTACTATTTGGTAATTTTAAAAATAAAACTTATACACGAGCTTGTACCAAACAAATACATTCATACATTCACATGTGGCTAAATAATAGATGTGGGCTTGAGGATTTGAAAAATACCCATATACAAATTTATCGCAAGTTGTACCATCAAAAAAGGGCGTTGAGTTAATACAAAGACACTGCTTCTTACATTGGAAGGGATACTTTTGGGATATTAACTTACAAATGTTTCAGCACCCAAATAAATATCACACAGAATCAACTTGTTTTATTGGTTCTTTAGTTGCATGTACAGTTTGGCAAGAAAGTGTTTACACACAGGGAAAACATTAAAATTTTTAGCTTTGAAGCGAAAAAAAAACAGTTGAAATATGATTATCTAAACTTTTTTTAATGAAAATAGGTAAACTAAACTATAAACTTATTAATAAGTAAAAAAAAATTAACAATATGTTTCAATTAACAAAAGAAAATAACAGAAAACCAAAAAAGGAACAAAAAGTAACTGCCAAGAAAGTGTTTACACAACTAAAACAATTAATTCATTAACGCGTTTTAACTACTTAGTACTTAAAACTAATATTTTGTGTGGCCACCATTGGCATCTATGACTGCTCCCAAGCGTCTATTCATTGATTGGACCAGGTTTCTGACATATTCCAGTGGGATAGTTTAGTTTACCTATTTTCATTAAAAAAAAGTTTAGATAATCATATTTCAACTGCTTTTTTTTCGCTTCAAAGCTAAAAATCTTAATGTTTTCCCTGTGTGTAAACACTTTCTTGCCAAACTGTACCTCTTCCTTCAAGACGTTTGACACGATCGATAGCGTAATGTAAAATAAATAATCATAACGAGCCGTTTAATGGTATATATTTAGATCTAATCTAAAAGAAAAAAATGGTTGTAATGGTTCTTTTATTTTGTAATGCATTTTTGCAGGTGTTGAAACATTTCTGACATTTTTACATAACCAGGTAAGAATCAGCAAGCGAGAGAGATAAATTTACAAACAATTGCTTGACTGATGCCAACACAAAATTTTTTTAATTTGTTGCATTCGTTTGAATTTTTTAACTCGGAAATTGTTTTTAATAAGCTTTCAAAACTGGTTGTAGAACGTTCTAAGAACACCACCTTGAAACGTTAGTAAAAAAGTAAATCATTTTTATAACACAAATTTCAAATCTTCAATTCTGTGGATGTAAAGGGTCTCCCGAAAATCACACAAGTAATTTTGATGGGAAACACAGATTCAAAACTAAAGATTGTTAATTGTATTATTTAATTGATTTACATAGTATTCAGTATAAGGTTATCTATGGATTACCATGTTCCGATAGGCTATTCCATGTATAACCCGGTTCTGTATACTATATAAGTAACAAATCTGTTCCTATCAGAATTAGTTCTACGTGATTTTTGGGAGACCTCATTCATCCCTAGCTTACGTCAAATACAGTTATTCGCTGTGAAAAAAAAAACTAAAATTAAGTTAAAGACAGATAAACTAAAGTTGAAAATTTGTCAATTTAATTTTCCTTCTTTCTAGGTTTGTTTTTTTTCTTTTTTTTTTTGCTATTATATTGTGTAACTTATACATATGTATATGCATACGTTTTAGCTTTTGTTTTTGGTTTAATAATGCTCTTCAAGTATGTTAGGGTACATCGCATAACGTTGGTTTTGGTTCAACTCGGACACAAAAAAAAATTAATTCTAAATAATTTGCACTAGTTTACACATTCAAAAAATAAAAGTTCAACAGTAACTTGAGGTGGAATAACGCAACAAAACATATGTTTCTCTTTGGTTAACCTAAGTATTTAGGCACTTGCTACAGATATGCGGAAATATTTCGTTTTTCCTACGTTGACACTTCAATCGCTTTAATTTCTTGATCAAAGATGATAAAAATAGTGGTAGACAGATTGGTTAACGAGACATTTACAAGGAAATATTCATAAAGCAAAGCCTAAGACCCGGTATTTTTCCAAAGTCTCGAAACGGATAACATTTTCGTGTTTTCCAACCTCAAATTACTGTAGAGTAGTCTTCATTTTTAAGGTTTGCACGATGACATGAAATTTTGAAAACTAGTGTATCAGAAATTAGTTGTTAACAGTTTGCTTATTCAGATATCCCATTAATGCCTGTAATCGTTTCTTTATGTTTTTTTGATCATCCAGTGTGCAACCCAGCAAAGCACTCTCGAATTTCTTGTCAATCGGTCCCAAATCTGATTCGGGAACGGCGTCCATGTGTCCAAATGGATCCATAGTGCTGCTACAGCACGCGTTTAAATATAATTGGCATCGTTGTCGAGCAATCACGGGGTCGCCCATTTTGATCATTGTATCGATTAAAGCGTTTATCTGACTAAGGGAATCCTCCTGGGAATTGTCACGCACAGTGCGCACATTTAGCTCCACAGTGCCCAATCGTAAACTAACCCGTTGAATGTACAACATGATCTCCTCCCGCTCGGCTGCAAAACAATGAAAATATTTATTAAAAATTAATTAATTATTGATGAGCCAAAGTATATCATTTTATATTTATACCTTGAGCAAAAATATTAAAAAAATTATCAGATGTTTGTAACGCAGTAAAGGAGAACTTTCCGACCCTCAGAACGAATAGATTTGTGTTTTGATCAGCTTACCTAGTCGAGTTGATCTAGCCATGCCCGTTTGTCCGTCCGTCCGCATTTGAAGAATATTACGATGCAACTTGATAACTTTTTGTGGTTCATAAATTGCAACTATTAACTGGTCAGTGGGGCATCACGAAAACGACCTAACCGATCGTGCTTTAACGTTTTATGATATGTATACTTCATTAGGAGGATATTTTAAAAAGGATAAGCCGTTTTTTATAATGTAAAACAGAAACAAAAAGTGGGTTTTTCATCAAATTTTGTTTTAAGTTGTGTAAAAGGCAAATGACAGAAAAATTTCGGTTCTACCGAAGTAGAAAGAGACAGAAAGTATGTGAGATGGGGTAAGGCAGATGCAACCTGATGGCAACTCCCTTATGCAGATTGGCAACGCAACAACAGTCGAAGTCAGTAGGCGAAGTTCAGCAGTCGGAAGTGTCAGCAGTCGGAAGTGTCAGCAGTCGTAAGGAGCAGTCAGAAAAGAAGCCGATAAATCACGATACCCAAGGGACCAGCAATATTGCTTCGTTATAGCCGATTGTGCTTCCATAGAAATTTATATAAAGCCAATCAAAACGACCTTAGTTGCAAGCGGAATATTGTTGTAAATGGCATAGTTATAACCGGCATCAACTGTATTTTTCTTCAAACTAAATGATACCTCTTATTGATAAGTTATACAAATTTAGTTACTTTTTGAAAATTTAAATATGTACTCTTTCTTTTCCAAATATGTACCTCTTTGTGCTTTACATTTTCTTTAATTATTTTAGGGTTTAATACTTTTTGTAAGTACCCAGGTTGAAAACATTGAAATTAGTTCGTATTCTGGTATTTTCAATTATATATTTTGTTACTAACAGTATATTTTTCAAAAAGCGTTTTTAAATGGCGAACAATGAAATGTTGCAATGAATCAACTAATTCTAATATGAAATAAAATCTCTATGTTGTACAAGGAATTGCACTTTGTTCTCTTAATAATCTATAGCACTACAGCTTGTAGCAATGGTATACATAAAAAATACGCCAAAAATTTGTAAACAGAAATGTGTCATTCAAATTATTCACAGATATTACTTTTACTCAGGTACATACAGTAGATGCCGGTTATAACAATACTCAATACCGATCATATTGCTTCGTTGTAACGAAAATTCGCTATAAGTGGTATTGAAGAAATTTATTTTTATCCCCATAGGGTGAAATGGTATATTAAAGTCTTAAAAATGTATGTAACAGACAGAAGGAAGCTTTTTCGACCCCATAAGGTATATATGTATATTCTTCATCAGAATCAACAGCCGAGTCGATCTAGCCATGCCCGCCTGTCCATCTATATAAACACCTAAATCTCGGAGACTAAAAGACCTGGAGCCACCAAATTTGGTATGTAGAGTCGTGTAGTATTTAAAACATATATATATTGTAAATTTCAATTTTGGTTACTCCCCAGAATTTACATAAAATGGTTTTTTTTTTAACTATAACAGCTGGAGGTTTAAAATTTGGTATGTATCCTGACTTAGAAGGGTTTGTTTCCGCCGCAAATTAAATAAAACTGATTTTCTCGAAAACTAGCAAAGTTGAAGTCCCCAAATTCGCAATGGATTGGATTATGATTATTTGAAATTTTGTCACGCCTACTTCCGCCTCCATAATTTAGACATAAACCATTGGCTTTCGAATTTTTTGTCTATCGCTATTAAATTCTGCAGACTAATTTTTCTTATTTATTTCCACCAACCTACCAATTTTTGTTGAATTCGGACTAGAAACATGCAAAATATACGAAAAAACATGTTTTACAGTGCGGTTTATTAGGGCTGAGTTGGCCGTAGGGCAGTGGCGGGGCTAGTGTTCGTGTGTGGAGACAGTACATTATACATACATATGTACATACATATGTATACATATATTATAGAGGCACCAAATTTGGTATAGTGATCAGTTTCAATTTCCAAATTCAACGTTAAATTAAAGCCGTATAAACGTTTTCCACTAGTAAAAATGATTATAAATAAATTTGTTGTTACAAATTTAATATATTTGTTTTACTTGGTGCATGGTATACCCGGCGAAACGACTTACATTTTTATACCCTTGCAGAAAGGATATATATTAATTTTGGTCAGAAGTGTGCAACGCATAGAAGGAAGCATTTCCGACCATATAAAGTATATATATTCTTAATCAGCATGACGAGACGAGTTCATATAGCCATGTCCGTCCGTCCGACTGTGCCAAGTTTGATCAAGATCGGGTGACTATATCATATAGTTCCTATAGGAATGATCGGTCGAAAACAGTGACTTTTGTCAATAACTTCGTTACTTTTGAAGCAATTGTCATAATGTCAAATTTGATTAAGATCGGGCGACTATATCATATAGCTTCCATAGGAAAAATCGGTGGGGAACAGTGACTTTGATCAATATCTTCGTTATTTCCTAAGCCGTTCTTTCGCAAATATTAGACCTTTTACACAAAAAACTTGCAAGGGTATACAAACTTTGACGCGGTCAAAGTTAGCCCCGGCCCTCTTGTAATTTTTATACCATACACCCATAGGGTGAAATGGTATATTAAAGTCGCCAAAATGTATGTAACAGGCAGAAGGAAGCATCTCCGACCCCACAAAGTATATATATTCTTGATCAGGATCAACAACCGAGTCGATCTAGCTATGTCCGTCTGTCCGTCCGTCTGTCCGTATGAACACCTAGATCTCGGAGAGTATAAGAGCTAGAGCCACCAAATTTTTTATGTAGACTCGTGTAGTATGTAGAGAGAGTAAGTTTATTTCAAATTTCTGCCACGCCCCTTTCCGCCCCCGCAATTTAAAAAAAGCGTTTATCTCAAAAACTATTCTAGCTAGAGACACCATATTTGGTATGTATATTCGCTTAGTAAATGCACACATTTTGTATGTATAAAAATTTTGCCACGCCCTTTTCCGCCCCCGTAATTTGAAAAACTTGATTATCTCCCGTATTTTTTTACCTCATGCAATCCAATTTGGCACACTTAAATTTAATACTAATATCTATCAAAATACCAAATTTGATCAAAATCGGACAAAAAACAGTCGAGTTATGCATATAAACGTTTTTCCATAAGGCCGGAGTTGGCCGTTGGCTGGTGGGGGCGCTAGGGTGCTCGTATGATTGAGTGAGCGAGATACTAAGATATGCTAAATTATACTAAAAATGCATTTGTTTAATAAAGTTGAAATATTTGCTTTACTGGTGTATGGTATACCTAAGTCGGCGAGACGACTTACTTACTTCATTTATCTTTATAAGTAGTATTTGTGTTTCACATTTCCTTGTTCTAAGTGGTATATCATTATAATTGTGTATACGGTATATATGTATGTACATATGTAGTCTAATAGATATTTTTCACTTTTATTACCTTCACTCATGTTCTGTAGCATTTCATTGCTTTTGATGAGATCCATGGACATTAAGAGGTAGTCTTTCTTCTCCTGTAAATTCAATGCGTCTTTACGAAACCTTTCGACTCGCGCATCCAATTGATCCATAATACTAACGAATCTGTAAGATTAGTCGGATCGAAGGTCTGAATCAATTGACTATTTATGATAATTCTTTTCTACTAAACAGTTACCTTTCGTTGGCATTAAAAGGTCTAACACACGTGTTGTATGTGGGTTATGCGATTGACATGAAAAGAAAAAGGCAGAAATTAGATTGTGTTAGGCTGTCCTATTGATAACCAAATATAGGTATCTTCTATACAAATAAAAGCATGAACAAAATTCAGAAATGGAAAAAAAGAGGCGCCCGCACAAGACCATGGAGCTTATGTGGGCGTACTTAAACAGCTACCACCAATATTTAACACCATATGTGTATACATATATGCATATGGCTGTATATAACTTATATTATAGATTAATATAATATGCGTTATATGTATGTATCTATATGTATATATATATATATACGTGTACAATGAATAACTACGGTTTAATAAAGCAAATGAAACGAAATGGTAGCAAGTGTGAAGAAGTACAACAAAGAAAGATAATGAAATTCCGTAGAACGGTGGTTGGATAAATAGATGGATGGATGGATGAATGAAATAACAACCTGTCCATGGCTCTACTGTCGTCGACGAGTCCATATGAGCTGTTCGCACTGACACCGCCACCGTTACCGCCACCGACTGCGGAGGATGAGCTTGAGGCAAGATGGGATCCGGCCTGAAGTCCTTGCAAATAATCAAAGTTCATTGATGATTCCGAGTGATAGACGTTGGCAGCGGATGATGATAAAGCAGAGGAATTATTGCTGGGCTGGTGGTGGTGGTGGTGATGGTGATACTCGCTTGGGTGCACTGTGGGCACATCAATATCCATCTCCTGCGGCTGATCCAGAGTGAAATAAGTCTTCAGCCGCTGGTCAGGGGTACGATTAAACTTGTCTTCAACTGAATTTAGCTTTTTCTGTCGATTTGATTTTTTTGTTTTTTTTTATGTCTTAAGCTCTGTGTGTGGGTTTGGTTGCTGTTCGCGCAGATCTCTCTGATTTTGTTTACTCAAACACACAGCACACACACACACACATTGGGGCACACGCACACTCACATACACGCACGCATACACAAGCAAACTGTAAGAAAAAGATAAAATATTATTAATATAGTATTTAATTACCTATCGATTTGTGTATTGTTGTTGTTGTTGGTGCAAAATTCATTGACCAATTCAGAGTCATCATGAGCATCTGGTCTCTCTGATGGCAGCGGCACATTCCCCACCACTTCGTCACCATCGTCGCAGCGACGGCGTTTGCGGAAAATCTCGAAAAAATTCCCTAACATTTTCCTCCCACTCGTTTAGCCCCACAAAGTCTGGCCTGGTACCCCTGCCACCCACTGTATACTCCAGAATCTTCCAAGAACTTCGATATAATGCTCAATATCACCACTTTGGCCTTGCGTGGTTGGGTTTATAGTTTACCTGCCGCTTCTTTGAATAATATTAATTCTTAATTCAAATTTCTCAATATTATTATTTCAAATATTTTCCTTTGAATCTTCCATATTTTGTAGTTGAAATGATTTTTTGCTTTGCCCCTCTTACACTATGTTTAAATATTTTGTTTTTTTTTTCTTGGCAGAGCCCCGTCGCTACTACGGTCACACGAATAAATAGTTATCTACATACAAATGTATTAAACGTGACCTATTCACTTTACCGGTGACGTTCACGCTTAGAGCAAAGCGCAACTTTGTAGCATATATTGGGCTGCAAATGCTGTTGCCATTATTTTTTCTTTCACATTCGATAATTTTGTAGTTGTAAAAAGTGGCACATATCTGCGAAAGAAAAATAAATTAGAAATACATATTTACTTAAACTACTCGAGATTTCAGTGCTGTAAAACTGTGAAACGGCGGGAATGAATAAAATGGGATCCAGTTTTGGTAAACGCCATTGTTGTTTTGTGAAGCGAAATTTGAACTATGTTTGTTTTTGCTGGGTAAATTTGAACCCTGTTATTTTTAGTATGTAAGTCAGTTTATTTTTATACACAACTTGGTGAACTTTATGAACAGTAAATATTTACTTAAGCTACTCAGGCCCAAAACGCGCTTAAACTGCATAAATTTGGTATCAAACGAAAGAGAAAAATTCCACGAGCACGACCTCAGGTGCGCCTTGGCGATTTATTATGTAGTCTTTGTAATTAACAAAAGAAAAATTAAGCTTTTAACTTGACTATAGCTAAAAGTAGCTCTTTCCGGCTAAAAGAAGCTGTCAAATTTGGAGATAGTGTTGCTAGATGCCAAATTTCGGATACTCACTACGCACTGTTCTCAACAAACGAAAATATTGTTGAGTTTACATTATTTCTTGATTTTAGACAACAAATATAGTTGAGAATACAATATTCGGGTGCTCAATTTTATAATTCAGAGTAAAATATTTGTCTTCCAGGGCGGTCAAACAACGCGCCAAATAAAAAATAGCGTTTGCCAATACTGAAATCTAGCTTTAGCCGTCCCTCTTTAAAAATACTATTTATACCATACACCCATAGGGTGAAATGGTATATTAAAGTCGCCAAAATGTATGTAACAGGCAGAAGGAAGCATCTCCGACCCCACAAAGTATATATATTCTTGATCAGGATCAACAACCGAGTCGATCTAGCCATGTCCGTCTGTCCGTCCGTCTGTCCGTATGAACACCTAGATCTCGGAGACTGTAAGAGCTAGAGCCACCAAATTTGGTATGTAGACTCGTGTAGTATGTAGAGTGATCAAGTTTATTTCAAATTTTTGCCACGCCCCTTTCCGCCCCCGCAATTTAAAAAAAGCGTTTATCTCAAAAACTATTCCAGCTAGAGACACCATATTTGGTATGTATATTCGCTTAGTAAATGCACACATTTTGTATGTATAAAAATTTTGCCACGCCCTTTTCCGCCCACGTAATTTGAAAATCTCGATTATCTCCTGTATTTTTTTACCTTATGCAATCAAATTTGGCACACTTAAATTTAATACTAATATCTAGCAAAATACTAAATTTGATCAAAATCGGACAAAAAACAGTCGAGTTATGCATATAAACGTTTTTCCATAAGGGCGGAGTTGGCCGTTGGCTGGTGGGGGCGCTAGGGTGCTCGTATGATTGAGTGAGCGAGATACTAAGATATGCTTGTAAGAAGCATGTGAAAATGCATTTGTTTAATAAAGTTGAAATATTTGCTTTACTGGTGTATGGTATACCTAAGTCGGCGAGACGACTTACTTACTTCATTTTTAACTATGCCAGTCAATCAAAATAATTGGTCTGTATCGACATCCTAAATTTCATTTAAAACGAACTCGATTTTGAGAGCATCAGTTTGCTGAGAAAAGGTGAACTTGATTAATTCGCAAAAATATATTTGTTAAAAACATCGGACATACCTATGTACATAATATGTATGTACATCGGTGCATCGAGATTTAAACCTGATGTTTTGACCCAACATCGATTAGTAATTTCAAGGTCATCGATGTTTTCATATGGATTTGTGAATTTGTACCTAGTGATGCAAAGGGTGAAAAAAACATTAGTATTGTACTATTGTATTGTTAAAATGCTACAAAGCTTTGATCGAAACAAGCTCCTGATGATTTCAATGTCAAGTTTTTTATTCTTTATAATTATTATTACTATCAGTATAGGACATAGTTCTATAATAAACGAAAAACTACACACACATCCCATACACTTCGCTTGGCTCCGATCGGTATCCTGGTTATTTAAAGGCCTAAATAATTAGGCCACTTGTCCACTAAGGACTTCATTTTTTTATATACATGTACATATATATTTTATATGTTTAGACCCATATGAATTTAGAACCATACTGAATTTGTGCAGATGGACTTCATATCATATCACTTAGCATACATATATTGAGTTCTTGTATCCACTACAAATGTTCAAAAAATAAGAAAGATCATTCTATTTTATTTTCAACACAGAGACAGGTGTAAATATAGGCGAGTTAACTATTTCAAGTCTACATTTTGGACGGACGTCAGCGATAAGTTGGCTGATCTGCATAGGCCTGCTGTATATTTAGTCATTAAATTAAAATAAAACAAATTAGAGTCGACTGCGGAATTAGGAATGTTTTAATTGTCGGGGTAACTGCAAATTTCTAGCACACAAGGCCGTTCGAGACCATTGACAGCTTTTCGTGACGACATCAAAGAAGTAGTAGAAGGGACACTGCTGCAAAGTGGCATGGCCTTTGACACAGTAAATGAAGAACTCGCATCGCTTCATATGCGGATACAAATGCTGGCCATAGGCAGGGCAATGGATGAACTCATTGGCCGAATTTCCGTCCCCAAGCGGACTTGGGTTGCCATTACTGGCCGAATCTGGGGGCATCTGCTCACCCCCAACGGTGCACTGCGCTCTCACTGGTATGTCGCATTTACCAGTGATCGCATTCCAATGCAACTCTTTACTGCACTCCTGCAGTATGGCCTGGCCGTAGTAGCAAATATAATAATTACCACAGCTCGTGGAGCTGCCTATATAGACAATGCGATCGTTTGACTGCAATGGCGTCAGATTTGCACAGTAAGAAGCGGCATCGGTTACCTGGTCATTTGTTTGCTCGGTATCCGAAGGATTTTGGGGAATCGTATTGGTGGCATTGCTGCAACGCACATTTTCAGCGGCGTCGCAAAGTCTGCTCTCTGTATTGAATAGCATGGTGCTGGGACAAGATGCTAGCACTGCATCCCCATTTTCCATGCACAGAAAGAACATTCTGCAGTCCTCCGGGTGCTCAACGAATTCTCCGAACAAGTGATTCGTGCACAAATTGCTGGCACTTTGGCGAATGGTCACCGAATTGGTTGGCTTGAAAGGTCTCGCCCCAGTACCTACACCCGGAGCAGCCCAATCTGGCGCTACTCCAGCGAATGTCACTAGAGTCACTAAAATGTAATGAAATAAACATTTCAACATTTAAAGACTCACTTAAATATGGACTCAAATAATGTATACCACCTAGATAGAAATAGTTCCGAATCATCTTCAAGGCAATTTTATTCTAATTTCGATAGATCTTTTGAACTTATATTGTCGACTTGCCATGACAGAAGAATAAGTCGTCTTCTGTCTACCTCTTCGCACAATATCAGGTAATTAACATTTTTCAACTGCGTGTCAATCAAAGATGATAACAACTAACCAACTGACAGTATTTTGCCAAAAAAGAGAATAACTAGATAAAATATTTTTCTAATTGGCCCTACTGCATTATTAATTTTTCACCACTCACACAAAAACACCCTCACACCCTCCCACCTGCACAATATAAAAATTTGCGATTAACTCGCATAAATAAAAAGAGCGAACAACAACAACAAAATTAATTATGTTGGCAAAAAAAATTGGCCCATTTCTGTGAAGATGTTTCTAGTACAACCGCATGGTTCAAGGTTCATATTGTTTCACAGATATGGAATATATAGTGTTAAGTGTTATCACTTATCATAAGACCTATGATTCATTAAGAATTGTATTGTATTGTGATCGGTTTTTAGCTAAGGTGGCCTTGGAATAGAGACCATGCGAAGTAAATGGCATTTCATCATTCATGGCTAATATATAAGTAGTAAAAGGCCGTTTGCGAAACGTCTTTTGAATACTGCAACCTGTTCAGTCGATTATATATACATATGTAGGTATGGTATTATTATATGATATATTTACATCACCAAATCGGCATCTGGCAAAATGTTGAAAATTATAAGAGATAGAGCCAGTCAATTAAGATTTGTCAAACCAATAAACAGGAATAAGGGAAATACATTTCGTTACACATATAGCCGAACCTTCCTTTTGTTTTTAAAGGGTTTAAAAAAAACCCATTTACATTTTTTATATTATGAATCTATTGGTTTTATACTTTACGCTTATTGAGAACATAAAAACCAAAGAGATAGTATAATTAAATTCTAATACACTTACATATTTGCCATGATTAGCAAACCGTTTTATCACAGGAAGACTTAAAATGAAACCTTTCAAACATTTTCTCAATTTTGTATTTCAAATAAACGTCTTTAATGTATCAAGTTTGAAGCTAAAATACAATAGTCTTAGGCTTTTATGATTAATTGATTAATATATTTCTTTAAACTAAATGCTTGATTTACTATTATAGCATTTAGCATGACTAATTTCCATGCACGAACGCTTTTCGAAGTCCCAGCCGAAGGAGATAGGACATTGTTGTACCATCAGGTATCCCTTGTTGCAACTATAGAAATAGTTGCAGTTGTCCAAATGCGGATAGACATCCACAACATGGACCTTGCATTGCTCTCGAGCACTTATATTTGTGGTCTGCGAAGGATATAGAAGAAGAATATGTTGAATATTGTTTCTAACTTCATCACAATTAACCACAAACCAGGCATTTCGCGTTCTCGGGTCGATCACATTTGCCCGTCCAGGGATTAAAATGCAGCTGGGGGGAGCAGCTCAAGACCTGCGCTTGGCCATGATAGCATATGAAATAATCCGTACAAGAATTGGGATTTGGAAGCAGGACAATTTGGTTTAGATTGTCCTGAGTTGGACATACAGTGCCTACCACAATGACTGAGGGCGAGGCAGTTGAGATGAAATTTGAAAAGGATGCACTAGACGTGACTGTTGACATTGCCGAAGATTGCGTAGAAACAGCTATGGAAGTGGGCAATAAGGTTGTGATCTGTCCCACTGCTTCCTGTTCTGGCCTTCCAAGCTCTATTGGTACTGACTCCGGCTCTGTTTGTACAGCTAAACCCGTGCGACAGTCCACGTCGAGCATTAGCTCACAAACTTGATCCTGGGCATTGAAATAATCTCCCTCTCCACACTCTCCCTCAAAGGAATCCTCGCCCTCACAGGCAATATAATGGGCGCAACTTTTCGAGGAGGCTATATACATGCCGTTGTTGCTATCATTGCACTCCTCAAATATATCACCGAGGCATCCGAGAAGTAGGGTACACAATCCAAAGAGCCACAAAAATGACATGGATGAGGACATGTTGACACTGAGGTTTCTAAACGAAGACTACGCTCTGCAGTGCTGAGCTCAATGTACTTAATTTTTTGTTGACGTTGTTTTGCCTAAATTAGTTTTCGTCTCATTTATCAGAAATTAATTTGCTTAGAAACATGTCTTTATTTTGGGGAAATCTCACATTTGATAAGGTTATGTAGCGGCTGTAATACATTGACCTTGGATCGCATCAAAACTAAAATTTTGCGGGCACTGTTGTAGGAGCAAATAACCTGCCATACAATGATAATAATAGTTTGGATTCGCTGGATACGGATAAACAGAGTTGTCTCCCTTGATCTTACAAAGCAGTTGGAAATCAGTAGAGGGTAACTCTGTGGTTGTTTTTACTGCACGGCTTGTGGATTTGGTCGAAGACTTATTTCCTATCCTTGAGGTTGTTGTAGTTTTCAGAGTTGTTGGAATCACTGTTGGTGGGATTGGTGTGAGCGTTGTTCTGAGGGTCGGTGTTGTTTTCGGCGCCGCAATCGGTGGTTGTAATGTAGTAAACTCGGATCGATAGCATTCAACGGGCTCAAGACAATCTCCATTGCAGTAAAAGGAATCTTCACCATTGCAATAGACAAATTCACTGCAATCTGGATTGGAATTTGTTATGCGGGAGATGATAACTCCTTCGCATTCCTGCAGAACTTCGGCCTGTAATCCTGCCGGCCATGCCATTAGGCAAAGAAGCGGTAACAAAACTTTCCACATCCACAGAAATTCGAAGAACTGTTGCGTCGATTTCCCAATAACACTCGCTTTATAAGTGAAGCGAAAATCTAACAATTTGATAAGATGCACACGCTACTTTAATACTTCATTTTAAAATCAATTTATTGTATTGTATCGTACTGTCTGAAAGATTTGATACAACATGAAAATTAATTAAACGAACAATTTGCCATTAGGCCTGTACAGCTGCCATTGTCCGTATTGAATAAGTAGCAGAAGGGACACTGTTCTACCAGAAGATATCCATTGATGCAATTATAGTAGTAATTACTGTTGTTGGGATAGGGATACTTTCCCGTAATGCCTAATTGGCACCTTTGACGCACTTCCGCTGAGCTAAGGGTGCTGTTACTGTTGATACTGCTCGTTGTACTAATATTATTAGACGGTGTTGTGGGTATTGCTGTTGTTGTTGCTATCGTTGTTGTTGTTGTAGCATTGCAGAAATAGGTTTCACTACAATTTGCAGCGTCCACACAATATTGGGAATTGGTGGCGTTGCAATATATGTAGCCGTATGAGCAGTTCGTAAGCGTATTAGTGATTAATCCGTCTTGGTTATCACATTCCGGGATATTTAGACCAATGATGCCAACGACAAAAATGCCGTACAGAATGAACAAAACGACTTTAATGCGTTGGGACTGGCTCATCTTCGATGTGTGTACAGACCAGGGACGGGTATCTAGCTTTTTATAGCTCAGAGAAGTGTCTTTTAAATTAGTTATATTTAATTAATCGACTCATGTAAGTCACTTATCAACTTATCAACTATACAATGAACATAGCTCTAATAAAATTCTTTGCTACGGTTATTTCGCTTCTTATCTAGAGTCTTTTTTTTGGGTAAAATTTTTTTCTTTTTTATGTTGGCTTCTAAAGGATCGCTCATTGATTACAGAGAAAGGGAAAACCCATATCTTTTTTGATTTCGATTATAAATTAAACTAGGAGAATCCCTGAAAACAACATGTATCAGTACATATGTATATAGAGACATATGCATTATACGGATTACGTCCGTCGTGCTTTGTTATAACACTCGGCCACATTAATTTGCACACAACTTCGTCTCTGGACATCCCAGCCGTAATAGAAGGGGCATTGCTGAAGCGTCAGAAACCCCTTGATACAGTAATAAAAGTAATTGCAATTGTCCGGATGGGGAAAGAAGTCCGTCATGGTCGGCAAGCACTTATGTGCAGAAGGACGTTCAAGCTAAAATAGCAAACAGATTAAGATCTAAAGAATCAATGGATTACTTTTGCTTCGATTATCTACCAAACAATGAGCCTTTTCTGGATAATCGCATTGGCCTGTAAAGGCATTGAAATGTAATTGATCGGTACAATGCATCTCCATGGCATGTCCATGATAGCAGAGATAATAATCCGTGCATGAGTCATTGCTCGGCATGAGGATCACTTGACTGGGGTCATCAGTGATGGGACAAGTGGGCTTCACCACGGGAGCTATGTTGAGAAAATCCACTTCGGCATTATTCTCAGTCACAGTCGGCGGTGTTGGATCGTCGGGTCGAGTGGATGGCCTTGGAGTGCTGGGAGTCACTTCTGGTTGCTGCTCCTCTTCCTCCACCTGCTCGTCGTCATCGGGCTCTTCTACCGGTGGTTCGTCCACCTCGTCTAGGAAGCAGCGAACATTTTCTCGCGCATCACAGCTACCTGAATCCGCATCAAAATACTCTCCATCGTCACAATCGCCCCTCCCGGAATCTTCACCCATGCAATACACATAGGATTGGCAGCTCTCCCAGCTTTGCACATACGTGCCATCTTCTTCATCGGCGCACTCGTCGAAGATTTCTGCCCTGACTGCCCTGTGATTCCATAACAGACCAACACCTATGATTAAGAAACACAAAAGATATTTGCACATTTCGTTACGACGGTTTCCGTTCTTCTACTGAAGCCATCCAATGGTATTTGCATCACTTTTATGGCAACTTTTTACCGCCCGAAATTCAGCCATTATACAAGAAATTCTTTTTAGTCTAATTAATAAAAAGGGAAAAATTGAAACTGAAACATTGCCTATCACACCTCACTAGGCCTTCGAGATATTTCTTAAAAACATTGATGACAATTGACAGATAACATAGGGCGACCATGAATCATAAGATAGTATCATATGCATAAGTTGCGTTCCCGACTATATGCGTACATATGTACATATGCATGTATGTCCATAAATACATACATATATCTGCAATTATGTCATCATTACATTTTGATTTTGTTGTTGTTTTTCTTCTTTTTAGATTATTATTATTTTGATGTTTGCTGAATATTCGTGTTTTTATGAGTGTATATGTATGTATACATGTTTACATAAGCCACAAAACTTTTTATACCATGCACCCATAGGGTTAAAGGTTCATGTAAGGCCGCCAAAGTGTATGTAACAGACAAAAGGAATTTTTTATTTTTCCGATCCCATGAAGTAGCATCAACTGAAATGTCCATCCATACAAATTTTGGTATGTACGGAGATCATCTTTACCAATATTTATGTAATATTTATCAATATACCGAATCATATTAAAATCGGATTAGCCAAATTATGTGTACAAACGCTTTTTAATAAGCCGGGTCATTAAAAGTGCTAATGTGCTTGTAAGAGTGGGCAGGATAGCATTCCCATTATTTGGATTTTTAATTTACAACAGTTCTTTTACTTGGTGCCTGGTATGCCAAAGTCGGCGAGACGACTTACTTCATTTAAATTAATATTGAATATGCTCACAACAACAACGAAAAGAAACCGTCAAAAGCGTAAAAACAACGCAGAAATCATTGACCTCAACACAAACACCGCATTGGCCGTATTTTTGCTTTTGAAGATTAAGAGTCAAAGAATTGGCAGCTATGCTCATCTAAGAGGTAAATACAATCATTTTTCTATGTCATGGCAACGACTTAAATGATACCCTGTATGCTGGAACAACTATACAAGTATCACTACTACCCAACACTCCAAATTTCTAGGAAGACGTATCTGTACGCAACGATGATACGAAATGAAAGTCCGTTTCCCTAAGGGCACATAGATATTCATTAGATATTGCCACTAACCATAGAATACATAGATGCGTCAAACTCAAGATTTTTTGATTACAAACGCTAGCCTGAGGCTGGAACCCCAGAGAACTTCGGCAAAAGCCGAACAGCCTAGAATCCCAGAGAGCGGCCGCAGCGAGAGCGAAAAACGTTTGCTCGCAGCAGTGTCGCTACGCATCGAAGAACGATGAACGCACGTCTGTATCGCTGTGTTCTCGTTTTGCATATGTATGTGTACACTCGTCGGTACATGCTCAGGCTTCGTAGTATGTGTGTGACGTGAAGTTGTACAACATCGTATTTCAATCGCTCGCTCGCAGACTTTTTGAGTTTTCGACGAGCTAGCGACGATGCGAAAATGAGATGCGTGCTTAACTACAGAACGGCACTTTTTAAAGTGTCGACGTGGCTCTGTTGTTAGTGTGCGTGTGCTCGCTAGGCGATCGGGCGGCCGGGGTTCTTCGACTCCCAGCAGCTTGGTCGAAGTTTTTCATAATGCTCTCGCTGCGGCCGCTCTCTGGGGTTCTAGGCCAGAGCCCGGCTCTCATATCCCCCGGGGGACGAACTTGTTCGGCACCTCTTATACGTGTAACCGAGCGGCTGCCGAAGTCCTCACAAAGGCTTTTAGTTTCCCTCAGCATTTCGACACAAGCAGATCTATGTCGCTTTGTTGAGAGAACACACATGAAAAAATTGATCGCTGCTTTGTTTTCTCTATCTTTTTCTTGCATAAGATTATTTGCTGCACTCGTTTTCTTGATTCGAGGCAGAATTTGATGAAGTTTAATTTTGCGCAGTGTAAAGCAACATACGCATACAAGCAAGTGCACACATACAACTAAACTTTTTTAGCGCTCTCTTTGTGCCGGGCCCTGCTCTAAATCAGAGCCCGGCACTCATATCCCCCGGGGGACGAACACGTTCGGCACCTCGTATGCGTGTAACCGAACGGCTGCCGAAGTCCTCACAAAGGCTTTTAGTTTCCCTCAGCATTTCGACACAAGCAGATCTATGTCGCTTTGTTGAGAGAACACACATGAAAAAATTGATCGCTGCTTTGTTTTCTCTATCTTTTTCTTCCATAAGATTATTTGCTGCACTCGTTTTCTTGATTTGAGGCAGAATTTGATGAAGTTTAATTTTGCGCAGTGTAAAGCAACATACGCATACAAGCAAGTGCACACATACAACTAAACTTTTTTAGCGCTCTCTTTGTGCCGGGCCCTGTTCTAGGCTGTTCGGCTTTTGCCGAAGTTCTCTGGGGTTCCAGGCTCAGGCCATGGCAAAACGAGTGCTTTCGTAAGGTAGTCTACTCGGCTGCCTTTGACTTCGGGTTTACTAGCTCTTTTGCCAGTGCACGTTTGCTTGTCACAGCAAACGCACTCATATAATTATACAAGAGCTAGTTTGGCAGCCGAGTAGACTACCTTACACTTATTTTGCCATGGCTCAGGCTAGCGTTTGTAATCAAAAAATCTTGAGTTTGACGCATCTATGTATTCTATGGTTAGTGATATTACGGTCAAATTAAAACATCCGTTTAAAAGGGCCTTCAAATTATGAAATTCGCATGAAACATGATTGGTTAAATATGAAATATTTCAAATGAAAGTTTGGCCGGACCAGAATTATCTTGGATGGCTATCGCTTGAAGAGGGGAATCAGTTGATAGCTTGAAGTCACTTAATACAGTTTTGCAACTGATAAAAGTCATAATTAGCCATGGAAGTCTGCCCACAATAGTATCTATAGTGAATTTAACCCAATCAGTTTTTTAGGGACCAATAATTTCAATCTGTGTAGGTCCTCTTGACGCTTTCTTATCGAAGTTTTAGACTCTAAATTTTAGAGCATACATAACTCGGTACGTGTAGCCGGCTCTTTCTCGCTTAGGTCTCTCTGTTATGATATAAATCACAAGAATCTTGTGATTTGACTGCGGGAATTTTTTATACCAATATACTCATATAAATATTTCTGCTTTTTTGTTCTTATTCCTCCTTTTTGCTCTTTCTTTGAATTTTGCTTGATCATGGTAGACCATTGAGTGGACTAGAAGAATTTGCACACAAAATCTAATATATTGTCAAGCATTCTGAAATAAAAACGATAAGACAAAGACTACCAAGTCAAGCCTGGTCATTCTTTATCGTGCACCTGTAAGAAACTGAAACAAATATATATGCTTATTTATTTATGTACCTATGTTTGGTTATACATACATACATATGAATGTATGCATTGAATACACACAGGTATAAAAATACACAATATTGAAATTGTTTAAACAAGTGCAGACGTAACCAATTTTTTACTTACTTGTAAACGATAATATATTTGCTTTTAACTGACAGATGGACAATAATAACGGATGAAAATATATCAAACAAAGGGTCTCTCGAAGCACACGACGACGAATACGAGAACGCCAACGACTAGGAGAATGAATGGCAACAGGTATGGGTATGGGAATGAGGGACTCCTGTGTAGACTCAGTTGTAAAGGCGAAATGAAATGTCTGTTTACTTTCATCTAGATATAAATGACTTAAATTGTGTGTTTAATTTACCATACACATGTGTCAATTTCATTGTACAGCTTTTGGGAAAAACGACAATGTCGAGATCAATTTCACACCAAAATTCTTTATTATTTTCTTCTTCTGTTTTCTAAACAGAGGACCAATCTTACTTTGGCCGTGCCAAAGTCTGTATACCCTTGTAAATTCTTTCTTAATTTTGTCTTTTGGACGTTATAGATTTCTGTCAATAACCTGAACCTTTGTTTCTAAAAGTCATCCGATTTTGATCAAATATGGCAGAATGATACTTTATTGTGTATCGTATTAATATTATATCTATTTCGGTGATAATCACAAAAGAAACAGTAAAGTTTTAAACAAAATTATTTTTCGGTCTGCTGTTTCTATATAAGCTATACATACAATAGCTCAACTTGCTATTCATACGATAGCCCCAAATCAAACATTTTAGAATAAAAGAATGGCAAAACGAGAGGAAATTAAATTTGGATGGCCTAAATGGCTACCATTTTCTTATTGCGATCTACGGCATCCAAAGTCATATAGAAGGCTTGGGGAGCGGTTTGAGAACGCTTGTATATTTTGAGAAGTCAACCATTTGCATCGTGACACATTGAATGAATGCAGATTGACTTAGTTTTCATATTTTTTGGTGAACAGTGAGAGAGGGATATTCCTGGATATTTCAGCAGAATAATGTTGCGTTTCATACTGCACGAAAAACTATGAATATCTTTGCAAAACGAAATATTCCGATTTTGAATTGGCCGCCTCGAAACTTTGATCTCTAATGGAAAACCTTTGGACAATTCTCTCCTAGCGCAAAAACTATTTAGGCAGATTGTTTTCAACTCTGCACGTGAATGCGCAGATAATGAAGACGTTTTAAGATATTTAAAATTTATCGAATATTTTGTCAAAAAGAAAAATTCTCACTTGGATAATTATACAAATCAATTTTTTCGAAAATAAAACGTTTTGAGTTTCACAAAGAAGTTGAACGTTTCGGTTCTACTTTTTGCTTCTACTTTCCTTTTTTATGTTTCCAAGAAATACATGTACATATTTAGCTAATTATAGTCTTACATTAAACAAAAAACAATGTACAGAATAAATAAAAGTTATAAATTTACCTTATCGTTTGACTTTTCGCTACGAGAGCATTGTCTCGTAAATTTCTATTTTCGGTTTTCATACAGTGGCGGCAAAAAATTTGAGACATCAATTCTGTATGTACAAATGTAAATACATACATATGTATGTCGTCGGTTTATGAGTAGGTAAAATATATGCTAAAGAGAATATTCGCCGATAACGCCCCGCTGTGAATGGCTAATGATTTCTTTTTGTTTTTGAGGGAGTAATTCATTTCCTCAAAGCAAAGATAAGCATTTAATGTACTATTGTAGATATCGAGATCCTGTAGCGATATTATTATCAAATAGGAATTTTTGTACTCACATACATACATGCATGCATATGTGTTTTAAAAAGTATGTAAGCTTCGGCTATAATAATACCCGAATAATAATGCGGGAGCGAGAAAGAAGCTCTTAGTCTTTCTTAGTAACTAACTAAATAACTATTAATTAATTAAGTAACTAACTAAATAATATTGTTAAGTTAAGTATGTGAATAAGTCGTCTTGCCTCGGTATACGGTGCACCAAGTAGAACAAAAATTCAAAAAATTGATCAGCGTATGTACACATTATGTATAACACCAGTCTAAAAAAATATTGCTTTTGTAGCCTCCAAGATATTAGTGTTCACACGGATCGAGTCGCCTGTTGGAATAAAATATATACAAATATCTGTAATTGTTCCTTCTACATTACAACTCAAGTGAACCCTTTTTAATAATGTATTTTTTTAAAATGCAATTTTTAACACAAAATTTTTGAAAAATCGTATTTGAATAATTTTTTGGAACAGTTTTTAAAATACTTTCAAATCCTTTAAATTTTTTCTGTAAAAAAAGTGTAAAAACTCGAGATTTTGTATAGTAGTTAAATTACATTATTAACATCGGAATGTTGGGACTTAAAAATAAATGATCGATAATGATGTAACGTAATTATACGTGCAAGGAGAAAACATCAACTTGCAAGGGTATTGAATATTCGACAGAGGAAAAGTTATCACGGACTTTTAGTTTTCATTCATCTCATATCATCGAGGAAGTCATTAAAATATCACGTCAATAGTTAGCTTTGGAGCCATGACAGGCATCTAATCACTAAAACAAAAAAGAATAAAAAAGGTTTATAAAATTCTGGCATAATTCTAAATTATTGTTTATAGATTAAAAATGTTATTGCAGATAAATATTATTTGTTGTCGCTCCAGACGAACAGACCCTACTTTTATTTCTTCTTTTTCATCATATACACCGAAAAGTTGTATTTGTTTCTTTTTTTCTAGCGAACACTAAACCTAAACTCACACCCGGTTTTTTTTTTTTTTTTGATGTGATTCACAAATCAAATATTATTATACATACATAATAATAATGAAAAGAAAAATAACAAATGAAAAAAAAAGTTGTCAGTGGCGAAAAATATTTGTGCCAGAGCCAACAGATACAAATGTATCTCCCTCCCTCTCGCTATGTACGAGTTATATACTATATAACTGTAAAAACCACTTGAAGTGACGCTAGCGGCGCTGGCAGTGATCGTAGTAGCGAAGAGTGTTTGCCATGTAAGAGAATATACATATAAGAGAGCGATTTCGCGTTTTCATTCTTCTTCTTCTTGTTTTTTGGCATTTTAGGGGCGGACTTCGGGGGGCGACTACGCGATGCGGGTTCAAATGCGGCCAGCATGACGAATTATTATTACACACAAATGAAATTTCATTTATAGCACAACAACAAAACCATACACACATACTCACTCACTCACAGAAATGCACATTGCTGTTAGTTGAGGTTGTTGATCATAATTATGATGATGACGATGAAAAGATTGTGAGTCGGTATAGAGAAATTATTGTACATACATATATGTACATACATATGTACATTATTAGAAAAAGCGAGCGCCGAGAAAAATATGAAAGCTCATTGATTCTATGTCTACGACGGGATTTGGGACTTTACAGGTTAAGAAATGAATGTACATACATATGTACATACACATAAAACGACATTCATACTTACAAACGTGAAATATCTTTGTATATATGTATGTTCATACATACATGCATATTTAGTCATACCGTCATTCCCTCTTACATACCCTCGCCCATCCCTATTGCCCACATGTATATTACACAAGCATTTGTGAAAACGTTCGTTGCTGTGTCTGTTAGCTGGCTCAGCTTTAAACCGGATCTTTGGTTTGAAAGTACATTCACTTTATTCCGTCTCTTTGTCTACGAACGCGACGTCGCTGCAGTCCGGCCCCAACCCGGCACAGGCAAACAGCCTTCAAATGACAACAAGAGCCTAGCCCGACAACGGCAATGATTTCGACTTCGACTCCGACTCTGAATCCCAATCCCAACTCTAGCTGGTCGGCAGCCTAACCTGCACATGTGCATAGTTCAAATAACTTGGTCAAGTTGACAAGATCATCTGAGTACTGAGTGAAGCCAGGAGTGTTGCTAAGCGGTTGCAGGCCAAATCAAAATCTATAATGAAAAAACAGGTTAACTATTGTATGCTCAACAGCAGCAGCAGTAACAGTAGTCTCAGTCACCGAAGTCGCAGACACAGTCGCTGCTGGCCTAGCGTCGGAAGAAACTTGTTTTTCTTTTCTACGATGTCAAGCCGGCTTACGACAATCGGCAAATGTCGACGCCGCTTACATTCACTTAAAGAGCTTTAAAGAGCGTGAAAGTTAGAATTCAAGAGATGGCTTGATAGACCTTTATTTCCACCGAGTAAATCCACCAAAACAGTCCACTGAACAAATTAAAAAATTGAATTTGATTGGCTTAAGTTATTAGAAAATAACACTTCCATATGTATTATTCAACCCTCAGATCACGACTTACAACTTACATATGTATGTATGTATTATTGCGTCATCGCTCAGTTGTCTTATGGGTTATGAAGAATATTGAGCGACTTTAATTTAATTTAATTTACAAATTCTTAAATTTGTTCCTTCATGATGAACGAAAATAGAGTAAGTAAACGGTATCAATTCTTCGACAAATGTACAAAAATATTATACCTGTAACTTGCGTTCTTAGCCGCTGTTACCGGCATTGTTAACGCTCTCCCGCTCTCTCTTTTTTAGTCTCTTTTTCTTTCTATATGGGCAACGATGCTCTTTGCTATGACTTTTACGAAGCAATGGTGTGATGGAGAGAAAGAGACAGTGATACAGTCGGGGAGAGAGCAAGTGGTGCAGACGCAGAGATATTGGGAGAGCGGCGTGCTGTGAGCTGCGCTGCGACGTCGCCGTCAATTCGTTCGGTTCGTTCGCATTCACAAGAATTTCACCGACATTTAGTTTAGTACCGTTTTTGACTGCAGTCGCACTTACGGACAATATATTCTAATTGTGTGTGCTACCATATATGTATACTACATACAGTACAACACATTTATAGTATATTGTATCTATAAAATAGTTAATAATATTAACTACACATATTAAATGCTAATTATTCATGGCCGCAAGCCTGAGCCATATGGATGCGGTGTACTGTTCATAGAAAAAATTTAACAACAACAAAAACCAACAAAATCAAAAAAAAAAAAAAAAACTTAATTATATGCTCATTAAAACGTATATAAAACATTTTTTTTTGAATGGCAATCGAGTGTTTTTTTTTGTAACAAAAAGTTAATAATTCAATTAATGATAAAAACCGAAAAGAAAAAGTTAATGCTAAAGGCATGCAACAAGTTAAAACCAGCCACAAGTTGTAAACGAAGATAAACACATACAAAAGCAAATTCATACATATAACACACACACCATTGCACACCAGAGAAGACTATAACAATGTCAAGTGAAAACATTCTCTGGAAGCAACAGGTTTCCCTCCAATAAAACCCATTAAGAAGCAAAACCACAGCACACAGTCATCGCCACAGAACTCTACGCTTGAAAAACGAAGATATTGAGAAAGACAGGCGACGAGAGTGAGAGAGATTGAGAAAGCAAGAGACCCATAGAGAGCGAGAGAGAGAGAGAGAGATAGCGACGGAGAGAAAGAGAGGACACAAAAAGAGCGGCAACCCAAGCAAGGGAAATATTATAAAATTATATAAAAAATAATTAACCATATAACCAAAAAGTGGGTTATATTTGCTTCAAAACAAAACCTAATACCCCTTCCAATTTAAACTTAAACCAAGTGGAACCGACCCAAATCCATTAAGAAGATCTAGCTAAAACAGCAGCAGCCACAGCAAAAATGGAATTCTACGATGGTGACCTCAAAGATATATGGGATTCTGACTTAGATCCGGTAAGTGGTTAAAACCAGCGGCAATAAAAATGCTTCGTACCTTTTTCCTTTACACCCTATCGGCTACGTTAACCAACTATTGATACTTAAGAGTACACACACGTATATAAATACATATACATACATACATATATAAGTATATACTTACTTTTTTACAGCTTAATGTTTTGATATGGAACGGGTAGCTAACCGGGTATAGCCAGAGCGCCATATAGTAGTACTATGTAGTTGTAGCTAGTTGTGAAGTACATACATATTTAGCTAAGCGAAAGTTAAAACCCAAAAACTCTATCAAAGCACTCCGATAAGGGTATTGCATACGAATTGTTTATACTGGGCTTAGATTATTAAACGTAATCAAAACGAACACGGAGAAAGACAGAGAGAGAGAGAGAGCGAAAGAGAGAGAAAGTGCAGAGATTTGTGTGGATACATTTAAAGTTGCCCTTCTAATTCCACATTACGGCTCTATGTCCAAATTTTTCTCCAATAGACCTTCACCCAACAATTTCAACTGCCAACTATGTGCATACATATGTATGTATGTATGTATAAACATATTTATCTCTCGGGAGAGTCATAGCCAAGCTGAACTCTGTGAACTCTCCACATCAAATCCAAATGTTTGCTATAAATATATTAAGTCATATCTTCTAGGAAAATGTAATTGCATTTTAAATACAACAACATCAGCCGAAACAAAAAAACTTTAATGGCCCACATTAGGCTTATCAGGCTTCAAAGAAAAACGTGCACTTCTATGTAACGAGAATAAAGAATAGATTTGTTTGAAGGGTTTCTGGTTATTTACCTGATCAATCTGCATATTAATTAGCTTAATTTCCATACTTACTATGTGCACGCAACGAACTATGGCCACAGAAACCTGTTTCTTTTCACGAAAAAAAAACCAAAAAATTAAACAGGGCGAAAGAAATAAGCTCCTAAAAGTATTTCTGTTTTAGTTTCAGTCTCAATCTTGAAAAATCTTATCGAAATTCGCTAAAGGCTCTCCCTCAACACACCCATCAAACGCACAGAAACTCGAAAAAAACAAGAAACAAAAAGAGAGAGATATGATACTACACATACATACATACATATGTATGTATGATACGGGGAAATGTTACTGTTCAGATATTCTTTTTAGTGATTTTCTGTGTTAGAAAATATCATTTACATGGGTCTTGGTCTGAGTTTTTTTTTCTGTGTGGTGATAAGAGACTATTGCAGCCTGTTTCGAAACAGTGTCAAAACTATTATTAGTCGTTACTTGAAGAAGTTTGAACAAAACGTATTTTCTGTGTTGCGATAATTAGAGTTTTCCAAGAAATTAAAAAAGAAATTTATCATTAGCGAAAGATATTTCGCCTCCTATACAAAGCAGCATATAAAAACAAAACCCAATAGCAACACAAAATGTTTTCAATATAATGAAAATGTGGGTATGTGTGTGTGCGAGTGTGTGTATGGATGTGAATGTGTTTCTTGAGCTTCGTTTGTGGAGTAGAATGTAGAGACTCTGTGCTTATCGCTGCGGAAACAGTAATGAATACATGTCGTCCAAGTGTCTGTCCATGCGTCCGTTCCGTCCGTCTGAAGGGGAAACATCAGCAGAAGCAGCAGTAGTACCAGACTTTCAAATACAAACGGCATGAGGACACACATAGTAGAGTGTTGATAAGCACGGAGGGACGGACGGGCGGACGGATCGGTTGCCGGACGGACAGAGACTTCCTATCAACCGGTCTAAATGCAAAGTAATGACTTTTTTTGCCGTTGCACTCTCTAAGGCATGTCAGTGTCATTACTATTAGGCGATAATGCCGGCGGGAAACAGAAATAGGTCCGAAATGGCCCGGGAAAAACGCGCGTGCTGCTTTTTTCCGCCTGTAAGCAGGTCAGGCCCGTACCCGAGACTCTGCCCATACCCATTTTCGGGGCGTGCGCCCAATTACATCATAATGTTTTTGACAGATGCAATGCAGTGTGTAAGACAACTATATACATACATACATACATATATAAATATGTATACATATCTGCTCTACCAATTACACCTTACGTACAAACCATTTCAAATCGAAAATTCATTCAAACTTTTGTACATTATCATCAAATGTCCTCATCAAATGTCGCACCCATACTGTTTGGATTTTTTACTATATTGTTTTCTCATTTTAGCATTATTTTAATAATAATAAATTATCATTTTAAAGTCTCTCCACTGCATATCAAAAATCTTATCATCAGGTATTTTGTAACCAAAAGGCAAAATGGGAAGAATGGAAAAAAAACAGATAAGGCGTAGTTTTGATTAACAATGCGATTCATTTTGTACTTCAAGGGGCTAAAATATAAAGCAAACAGGGGCAAAAAAAAACAAAAAAAAAAAATAATAATAATTATGGATCCTATGGGGTTTTCACACAAACGCCAAAAATATTATATCAAAACATAACGGAAAGCCAAAAATAATGTTCAAATTAATCAGTTTTAATAGAAATCAAATTCTACTGAAATCAAAACATACATACATACACATACATAGATACATATATAGAGTTGGAAAAAGCCCCAAAACCAAATCGGGGTTTTCGAGCAGTCTTTAGAATCGTCTACCGCCGATTCGAACATATAGTGTCTGATAGTGTCACGTGCATCATAATATTTAATTCATCATTATAGAAAAAAACCCCCTTCCTTGATTAGGAGGGCCGACGATCTTCGAGTGGCTTCCTCCTATCAGCAACACATAAAGTGCAAGTGAAAAATCATCCCAAGAAGCTTGGAGTAATTGTATTATTTTACACACACACATATGTATGTATGTATCTACATATAAACGCATACTCGTTTGTATATAGCTTAAATTGATAAGATTGAGATGCAGAATTATATGGGAATTTTTGAAAAAATACCTCATGCCATTAAGTTTTAGGTACTCTGAACATTGCCTTATACTGGTCCATTATTCTTCTTGATAACAAAATTTGAATTTCTCAAAATTTTTAATTTTTCGGCACATACTGGTTTTTACACATGTGTGTGTGTGTGTATACAGAATTACCAAAAATGTATGTACATACATATATACATTTATTATTTTTTGTTCATTATTAAAATGATAAGAATAACAGTTTATAGCACATGGAAACAGAATAAATAGCTAATTAAGCGGATTTGGAACTTAGTTAATCTAATAAATTCTAAATATGTATATGCACATACATATACATATGTATAATAATATATGTAATTACAATATTTAGATTACTAAGTAGTAGAAATTCCAAGAAGGGGTTAATTCAAATGAATCTGTAGTTTAATCAAGTGTTAGACCCCATATTTAACCTACTACCACTACTTTGTAATGGTAAACTCTTCAAAACGATTACCTTGGATTGGACAAAGGTCCAAGAAGAAACTTATAGTCGCCTTCACAAAAGAATGCTGACCCAAGTCGAATCTGACCACGTTTGACTTTCTTCAAGTAAAAAAAAATTACCGAAAAAAAGGGGGCCGGGGCTAACTTTGGAGGTGCCGAAGATTGTATACCCTTGCAAGTTTTGCTTACACTTTGTTAACTCAACAGGCGTCAAAACGGAAACTATGCCATTTTATTGGCAGAAATTTGTATAGAAGTTTACATCCGAAATTTTAAAGCTGCAAATGCTCTAGAAATAGTTCTCGTTAATCCAGACGGACATACAAACGGATATGACTGATCATGAACCAAATGCTTTCATATTTTCTGTGATCGGAGATGATTACTTCATTGCGGTGCACATTTCCGAAGAAAATTAATATACCCTTTTTGAGAGGGTAGAGAGAAAGAATAAAATAAAATAATAAATAAGAGAAAAAAGAGTTTCAGCTCAAGAAGAAAATTGCAGCATTAACAAATAAAAAAGTAATGGAAGTTAAAATGTCAGCAAGTTTTTTGTAGTTTTTTTTTTTTGTTATTTGGTGTATTATTTTGATGCTTTTTGTTTTTTTGTTTTTGAAATCAACTTTTGCTTATATAGGCAAAACATGGTAATAAAGTTGACTATTTTAGAATCTTCTCTATGTGGCTAAGTAAAAACCATTTATAATGAAATTAACAAGTTCTTTGTAGAACCCCAATTTGACACCCTTTTGAGTTTCTGCTGCTTTATGGCCTGAATTAAATGTGCATTTGAGGTTAAGTTGAACATTTTCTAACGGCTTAATGCAAGGCCCGCTAGACACGAAATATTAAGAGACCAAGAAACGTGCTTGGCAACAGTAAAACGGCTTGGTAAGACAAACGTCAGACGACAGTTGCTTAGCATATGCAGAGGTATTTGTATGTACATATGTACATACATACATACATACATATGTATGTATGTATTTGAATAACTAGTTCGAGGCACACGATATTGATACTTCCAATATGGTCTATAAGATTGACTCTCTGTGCGATTGTATCAGTGTGACTGTATACACATACATACATATGTATGTATGTATGTATGTATTTGTTAACTTTGACATTTCCAAACGTTATAGTGCAGTATAGAAAACAGGTTAAACTCCACGATTTGCAAAATTTAGCTCCAAATCCGAACGTCACAATTTTCAAACATATGGCAGAAATAAAAGCGCGCATAATTTAATTTGTGCAAGCAACACTACCAATACGCACACTCACGCGAACACTGACACGACCGCTGTACATACATACATACATACATATGTATGCATGTAAGCCTATTTGTATTCCCCATTCATATAACCAACGTCCATTCATGCGAATTTTTCGTACACACACTGCGCAATGCAGGATGCGCGGTGGTCACTACTACTACTACTATCCTAGAGCTTTGCTCTCTTTCGCCTGCTCTTTCATTGCTCTTAAGGCTAAGATACACACGTACCGTACAGAGTCCCAGTTGGACAGCTGTTTCAGTTTTAGTTCTCCTCTTTTATTTTTGACGTCAATGTCACAGCATTGTGGATAGCGATTTCGTAAATTATTCATAGACTTGCATTAAATTTACAATATGTTACAACCAGGAGGTCGATAACGATGGATATAAGAGAGAGAGAAAGAGAGGGACAGTAAAAGAAAGTAAAAGAAAGAGAGAGAGAGAGAGATGTGAATGGGGATTGGGCGAATCTCGTAGAAGAAGCAGCAGCATATTGTTTTTGATCAATATTAAGCGTTAATGAAGTGTTATACGATAAGTGTAACAGCAGGCAACAGTTGGTTGGCTTATTAAAGAAAAGAAGACATACTACTCCCCAAGTACAGAGTGTATAGAGTGGATGGGAGTGGGATTTAAACATTTTAATCATTAAGAATGGCAAACTTGACCTTAAATGAAATATTAAAGACCTCAAGTCCAAGCAGACTTGACATTTTTCACTCATTATCATTTCTATAGAAACCTTGAAAGTGGATCCATTATGTCTAGTTTTCGATAACTCAAGTCAAAGACATACATACATACGTGTATCTATGTATGTTCATATATAAATAAATTGGTTATACAGAACAAATATGTACATATGTATGCATATGTATATTGTTTGCCGATCTACATATGTTTGTATGTTTGTACATACAGTCTACATAACGCATATTATGTGAAGTTTTCATCTGCGTTTTTCAAGATTTGTGAAAGGCATAACAAATTATCTGTGCAAATTCAGTTAGCTTGAAGGCACCCACTATGAGGCAAATCAACATCTTAGCTAAGAGGTAACTTGGTGGGTGCCACCAACAACCAACAAGCCAACTATCATCACCGCAAACTTGTTATAAAGTGGGAGTTTTTTGGCCCACTTGGAGGATTTACTTTCTCGAAAAGTTTCCGTTTTGTTTTTGCAAATTTGTTTTTTTCTTTGTTGTTTTTTTTTTTTTTGCGCCAGACTATGTCAGAGCTTACGTACTTTCCTCTTTCATTTCATTTTTATTTCATTTTCTTCTGTGTCGTGTGTTGTGGTCTTTGTGTTGATGTTCCGAGACATATGCTTTTGATAAGCCAAAGCCCGGACGCACGCCCCCGCTTCTCCTGTTTGGCTTGCTTTGCTATTTTTATATATATTAGGTTTAATTTAGAACTAAACAAAAAAAATACTGCAAAACACGTCATTGGGTGTTGGTAACAGCTCCCCATGGCTCCATAGCTCAACAGTTGGTTACGAAAATGTTTATGGAGATGAAGATGGTAAACGCATTTATAGTCACTTTTAGCATAACACTATAAAAGCCACGTGCTTCGACAGACCGCCCACACCACCTAATGAATAATAATGTCTAATTCTTTCATAAAAGGTTATTATTGTACACAGTAAGAGCCGGTTCGTATACGAAAATCTGATTTATCCTTTAAATATTAAAAGTCCATAAAGTGTTTTACGTTTTGAAATAATGTCTGTTTAATTACAGTTAACTAACTAACTAAAAGTTTTTATACCCTTGCAAAAAGTTTGGTCAGAAGAAATAGACGGAAAAAAATATAAAATATATATTATCTTGATCAGCACGACGAGACGACTTCAAATAGCCATGTCCGTCCGTCTGACCGTCCGTCCGTCCGTCTGGATCAGCGCTAACTAACTAATAGTTTTTATAACCTTGCAAAAAGGGTATATTAAGTTTGGTCAGAAGTGTGCAACGCATAGAAGGAAAACCAGAGGGCCGGGGCTAACTTCGACCGCGTCAAAGTTTGTATACCCTTGCAACTTTTTTAGTAACTTTTTCCTTACCTCTAGCCATAAAAGTGGAAATAACGAAGATATTGATTAAAGTCACTGTTTTCCACCGATCGTTATGGGAGCTATATGATACAGTTACCCGATATTTATCAAATTAGGCACAGTCATTAACAGATACACTCCTCATCACTTGAATAGGACAGCCTGTACGGTCATTGTATTTTTGCGAAGAACTCAAAAGCGAAATGATAAAATAACGGTTTTCTTGCAAGTTGTCTTTTAGCAGTTATTCACGTCTATCAGAACGCAACAGAAACCTCTGGAAAAGAGCCGTTATATTTTTTTTTTGCTTTGTGTTGGAATTCGTATGAAATTGAGTAAATTTTTTCTGTCACTTGAATAGAACATGCATTTAGTTTGATCGTTTATTTTGCCGAGTGATCATACAAATTTTGTTAAAGGAGGTTTTTTTGCTATTTTCGAGTATTGGCTTTAAAATAAAAACAAAATGGGTCGAGGAAAGTCCTTAACTGATGAGGAAAAAGGAAAAATAAAGGCGTACAAGGACTCTGGACTATCAATTGCAAAAATAGCCAAAAATATCAATAGAAGTCGACATGTCATTTCAAATTTTTTAAGTAATGTGTCTGGCTATGGAAATAATATGAAAGGCCGCACTCATAGTGTGTTACCAATGCTGAGAGACGACTAATATTAAGAAAAGCGTCCAATTCTCATGACTCTGTGGCTAAAATTCGTGAAAAATGTGACGTTAATGCTAGTATATCCACTGTCCATCGTGTGATTTCGAAGGGTCAACATTTAAAGAGACTTAAAATTAAGAAGAAGCCTCCTCTCAACATGGCAAGAAAAGCGCAACGACTCAGTTTTTGTCGCGAGCATGTGGCCTGGACCACACAGTGGCGCAACGTGGTGTTCTCGGACGAAAAAAAATTCAATTTAGAAGGTCCAGACGGGTATAGTTATTATTTCCATGATATACGCAAAGAACCTCATCATTTGGACCGTCTTCATAGCAGAGCTGGAGGTGTGATGGTGTGGGGGGCCATTTCGTACTATGGCACCTTTAAACTTAAATTTTTGTCATCAACAATGAATGCATTGTGCTACAAGGAAATTTTAGTAGAGGCCTTTAGTTGGGCCTCTCCCATGGACGTATCAGCAAGATAATGCGCCAATACATACAGCTCGGCTTGTAAAATCGTTCATAAAGAGCCAAAATGTGGACCTCCTAAGCTGGCCGCCCTACTCACCCGATTTAAATATAATCGAAAATGTGTGGGGATGGCTGACACGGGAGATTTATAGTTCAGGAAAACAATATTCAAGTGTTTCAGAATTAATAAAAGCAATTGAAATGGCTTGGGATTCCATTTCTTTGAATTATTTGGCCAGTTTGTATGAATCTCTTCCAAACAGGATGATTGAAGTCTTGGAACAGAAAGGTGGCTCGACACATTATTAAATCTTTTTTTTTTACTTTCTTATTTTCTATTTTTGTATGTTAACGAAGTTATGCATATGTTAAAACATTGAAACGAATTAAACATGTATTTTTGTTAAGGTGTCCTATTCAAGTGACATACAATTTGACTGCCATAATTTGATGAAGTTTGAGAAAACCATTTTTGTTATAAACTATAGCAGTATCATGAAGTTCTTCATTTGTTTAAAACATAAGTATTAAATAATCTTTAATTTAAAAAAAAAATGGATCGCTAGCTTTATTGGTTGGGGAGTAGTGTGTCATGGAAAACATACGTTGGAGGTGTCCTATTCAAGTGATGAGGAGTGTATATTAAACTAACCAATGTTTAAGTTGAAAGCATTCGCTTCAAAAGTAACGAAGTTATTGACAAAAGTCACTGTTTTCGAAAGATTGTTCCTATAGAAGCTATATGATATAGTTACCCGATCGTGATCAAATTTAGCAGAATCGTTTATATGTGGAATACACTCTCTAATAATTTCATGGCAATTACTCAGAAAACAACGAAGTTATTGAGAAAAGTCACTGTTAGTGACTTTGCCGTTTGTATGGGAGCTATATGATATAGTGGTCCGATCCGGCTGAACCGAGTATATATAAGCCTACATGCAAAATTTCAGCTCTGTAGCTCTTACGGTCTAAGAGGAGCTCGCGTCGATCCAGACGGACGGACGGACATGTCTATTTGAACTCGTCTCGTCGTGCTGATTAAGAATATATATACTTTATATGGTCGGAGATGCTTCCTTCTATGCGTTGCACACTTCTGACCAAAATTAATATACCCTTTTTGCAAGGGTATAAAAATATAAAATATATATTATCTTGATCAGCACGACGAGACGACTTCAAATAGACATGTCCGTCCGTCCGTCTGGATCAACCCAAACTTTTCCTAGACCGTTAGAGCTACATGTAGGCAATTTTGCATGTAGGCTTGTATATACTCGGTTCAGCCGGATCGGACTACTATATTATATAGCTCCCATACAAACGGCAAAGTCACGAACAGTGACTTTTCTCAATAACTTCGTCATTTTCTGAGCTACTGTCGTGAATATTAATATTGGTGAGTTTATTACACTTATGTATAAACGACTATGCCAAAATTTATCATGTTATAATATATATAATATATCTGTTAATGACTGTTCCGAGTTTGATAAAAATCGGGTAACTATATCATATAGCTACCATAGGAACGATCGATGGTAAACAGTGACTTTGATCAATAACTTCGTTATTTCCTATGTAGGCCGTTCTTTCGCAAACATTATCCTTTTTAGATAAAACGTTTTTCCGCTTTGATGGCTAAAGATAAGGAAACAGTTATCAAAAAAGTTGCAAGGGTATAGAAACTTTGACGCGGTCGAAGTTAGCCCCCGGCCCTCTGGTTTTTGTTTCATCATATTAATTTTAAGACGTCCCTTCGTAAAAAATATCTAAAATTTACATATGTATGTACATTTTCAATGTTAACGGAGAGCGTCGTCGGTTTCGTTGTGACATTAGGCCATCAACCTCTCAATACATTGATCAAATAGTTTAATAATGAAAATATGTATTTGTGTTCAGGTGTTGAGGGGGAGATTCAACCATTATTGGAGAGGTCTTCCATTTAACGCTATCGAATCATTATCGAAAGAGTTAAAGCTAAAGTATTTTCTAGACTAATTTCAAAATTATTTAAATGGATGTATCGTTTGGGCATACGTAATGTTGAAATATCTTATATCACAATCGTTTCTCTTTCTCGTAAAGTGTCTGTGTGTGTGTTTGCTAAATGAGCCATTACATTCTTGGCCCGATCGGCCACTTTCTTTCCAAGGCGCAAACACACATAGAGATACAAATATTCATAGGTTCATATTTTGGATAAGCCCATATACATTTACCACGCCAATTTTGAGAGTTGCCAGGCAAAAATTTTTAAACCAAAGCCACACCAATCAAGCCAAAAGGCGTAGTACTTTTTCGAAGTTAAAAGGCTTTTCTTCTTCTTTTTCCTCTACGTTTTTGGTTGTTTTTTTTTAATGTGGGAGCACCTTTCACTTTGCCACACAACCAACTGATGCAGCTTGGGCACAAATTGAGGAGATATAAAGAGACTTGAAACTAAAAATGCTGTGCACAACACAAAAGAAAACGATACATACATAATGATCTTCAAACATACTAACACATACATAGCTGCATTATATACAAATACATACATACATCCATATATATGTACGTATGTATGTATGTAGGTATATAAATAAATGTGAAAGGTTTTCGCTTGCTGCAGCAACATTATTTAATCAATCCAATTTGTGGAGCAAGCGAAAAAACAAAATCGAAAAACTGTATATACATACATATGTACATATGTATGTAGATAAAAAATTAAAAAATTGGGAAAAAGGAGAGACAGAGAAAGAAAGAAAGACGCGGCAAAGAAGTAGTGATGGGGATAGGAGGAGACAGAGGGAGAAACTATAACCAGTTTAATTATTTTTTTTTTAATGAAATTTGGCTTTTTTTGGCCTTTTGTTTTTTTTAGTTTTTTGTTTGTTGGCCTGGAAAAAATTTGAATAAAATTGTATAATGGCCCAAAGTTGGTCGTATGTGAATGTCGATAGATAATAAATACATTTGTACATATGCATGTAAAGGTATATAAATACATATGTATGTCTTGAGATAAACAGAGAATGTCTCGTAGGTTGTGGTTGTGCTTGAATGAATTTCCAAATAAAGGTTACGAAAGCAAAGTGGAGAGAAAAGTTCTCACGTGATTAACCTGCACACACACTGCCACACACAGACACATAAAATGATGCAAGAGAACAGGTTCAACTTACTATTTAGATGAGTTGATAGTTATTACCAAAAAGAAAAGCATTTGACAGGAACGACCAAACGATTGCCCGGCTCAATCGGTTTTCGAGCAGTTAGTTAAGCGGTTTTTTCGGGTTGAAGTGTCTTCATTCCACTTGAGAGGCCACCCTTAGCCAAAAAACCACCTGAAACCTGCCACACAGCGCCGGTCCAAAGAGTTAACTTTGATTTGTGTGCTCCTCCACGATCCATCATCGACAACCACGACAACAGCAACAACAACAACAACAACCACAACAACAACTACCAGAAGTAGCTAAATGCCAGAGGCGCATTTTTTTTGCTTGTCTTCTCTTGGCTTTCTTTCTTTCTTTCATTTTTCTCTTTCTTTTTTCATTGTGCTTGTCCACAAAATAAATACATTCATGTGTATTTGTATGTGTCAGTGTTTGTGCGAGTGTGTCTGTTGCCCGTTTTGGTAGCATTTTTCAAGAATTGCTAATTCTCAACAATTCCAAAGTTCATTGAACCCATCATAAACATCCACACATACATTGAAATGTATGGATGTATGTGTGTGTGTACATGTATGTATCTACGTACGAAACAACAACAACAACACGCGGCACGCACACAATTGTAGACATTTTTATTGACGTTTCTCTGGTGCTGTGCTGTGGTTCCTTCTCCCCGCTACCCGCTCCGGGGCCACATTGCCTACTGAAGCTTTTGCCGATTCGAATTCTTTGCCCAAGCCATTCCGTCCCGTTTTGAAAGATGTACACACATACATGCATACAAATGTATGTATGCATGCATGTACATGGGGCTAAAAGGCGGAGAAAGCACTTGTGTATTTGTGTTTTAGTGCAGTGGACCAATAACAACCGCAAGTTGCATCTTCATAGCATAGTCAGAGCCGTCGACACGATCAATGCGTATTACTGAATATATAACTTGGAGTGCAATTTGTAGTCATATTTACATCCATACATAAAGCTGCGAACCCAAAAATAGCAAGAGTAGTAGATTATAGCTAAGTATACCTTTTCACAACTAATTTTGAAAAAAAAAACAAATATTCAATTCAAGAGATTGGAAAAAGTATGCAGAAAATGAGCTATTAAGTTTCCACCAAGAATTTCTTTGGGCTAGTTTTCGAATAACCAGCCCATTCTTTATTTAATATTGCGAGTTCTCCTTTTCTATACGTTTAATTTCTAGCGACATATTAGGCTGACATGGATGCCAGATATTTTGGGATTCAAAATTTCGCTAACACGTAAAAATTAAGATCCTTAGTCCTACTATAAACGGAACGAAGTACTTTTGCGGATTTCTTGAAAATAGAGTACATAATACTTATTAAACTTGCGTAAAAGTTAATGTCATTTTCCGTTTTACTTGATTCTTGATTCTTGAATTTTGTATATGTCTGATAGTTTTGGACGTATTTTGGCTAATCAAGTAGTAATTTTCAACTAGTTTTACCCTCGCAATATCAGAATTCCGTAAATAGTTTACTTATCAAGACACGATCGGCTTGTAGACGACTTTGAGATGAGTACAAATACTTTTCGATTTGGCCTCCAAAATGCAACAACGGGGACATTTGTCGCTGCACAGTGGTAGGATTCGTTAAAGTGACTGGCAAAAATCTGTAACTGATAAACAAACTTAAAATATATTTGAAGAATATCACAACTTAACATAACAGAACAAACTACCTTTTTTTATACCATGCACTCATAGGGTGAAATGGTATATTAAAGTCGCCATAATGTATGTAAGAGGCAGACCCTATAAAGTATTTATATTCTTGATCAGCATCAAAAGCCGAGACGATCTAGCTATGTCCGTCCGTTCGTCCGTCCCTCCGTATGAACACCTAGATTTTGGAGACTATAAGAGCTAGAGCCACCAAATTCGGTATGTAGATTCGTGTAGAGTGTACAGTTATCGAGTTTATTTCAAATTTTTGCCATTTTATGACTAACAAAATCCGATCTACCAAATTAGATTAAAATCGTAATATAAGGGTGATCGAGATAGCATTTGCTATGATCATACTATACATTTGGTCTTCGAAATTTAAAATATATGTTTTACTTGGTCCATAGTGCATATACCAAAGTCGGCGAGACGACTTACGACTTCATTGAAATTATTGTCGATTGCTTTAAAATAAATTGAATTACTTAACGTATTCCCTAGAAAAGTATTTTTTTTTGAGTTATGTAATGTCAACATAGCGGATAAACATAGAAGGAAGTGGCGAAAAGTATTATTTTAAAGATTATTGGACCAAAATATATCATATATGCAGCTCTCATAGGAACGATCGGTCTTTTGTCATGCAATGGTAAATGTCACCGCAATTTTAATGGCGGTGTCGCCTGTTTTGTCCCTAGGGACAAGGGCTATGTCTCTAAAGAAATCTCAGCGACACGTACTGAATAGTATTTATACATAGTATGTATGTATAAATGTAAAGGGTAAGCTTTTAAGAAGACTGGCCGGGCCCGACTAGCCGGCACAGGAACACACACATACAAAAGACTGTGAATACTAACAAAATTCGACGTTCCCTTTTTTTATGGCCAAAACTGGATTTCATAGTAGCATTAGGCCTGGCTTGGAGCTTAGAAATGTAAATTTCTGCACAAGCGGCACGAATAAGCGAAGAATTTTACATTCAAATGGTTTTCGTGGCTGGTTAAGTGTAATTACATGCACTTTTTATCATTCAAATCCATATACACATATGTATGTATGTATGTTGCATACACACACAAACATACATACATATTAAATATACATATGTATAAAAATTTGTATGTGCGAAACCTGTCGCAGAACGTCGGCTTTTAAAATGGGTCAACAATTTATTGCCGTAGATATGCGTTAACTTTACAGCAATTAAGTGAATTCAATGAAAAAAAATCTGGCACATTTGGGGATTACATCATCATCATCATCCAGACGAAATATATTCTGGATATTTATATTTGTTTTGTCGCTTTTGTTTTTTTGTTTGTTGTTGTTGTTGCTTTGGCGACATACCGAAAACTTGTCCCCGAACAGTCCGAAATTATGACAAAAGTTAGAGAAACCGAGTTGGAGACAATTTGATACGAAACCCATCCCAACTCATTATACACTATCAGTGTATATGTAATAACTCTTCAAGGTTACTATAGTATGTTTAAAAAAGAGTGCTTTTAAGTTGATTTTATTATCATAAGAAGCATTCAAATACCGCAATCTTGATTAGGCAGATGACAGATCGGCCAATCTACTTATCCACATGTGTATATATATATGTATATATATAAGCCATATATATATATATATATATATATATATATTTGACAGTGAAAGAATAACTTACCATCACCTACAAACATATATACATACATACATACATACACATAACTCAATTAATTAAAGTTAAAAATTTGATTCTCAAATCAGAGTCACTTGAACTATTTATAACAAAATTATGACTTAACAGAAAAATGATAAAGGTGATTTGAGGTTTATGCCCGGGAGCGGGCCATGGTGATGATGGGACGGGGTAGGGGAATTTGTTGAACAATTTCAAGGGTACCGCGGAGAGTTGTTGTTGTCGTCGTTTGATAAGATTGACAAGAGCAATATATACAATATATACTATCATACAAAATAAAAATACATATATACAATACATACAAGTACATATATATGTATTAATATTATGTATGTATGTATATATGCATGTAGGGATGGATGGATGTAGATATGTACATATGTATATCCTCATATTATCCGATGCGATTTTCTGTTTCTAACCGTGGTTTAAAATTAATTCTCTGGACTATCTGGCGTGGCTCGTGCATCAGTTTCGTGTCATAGGTTGTATAAACCTACTCATACACATATGTATGTATGTATATGTATGTACATATATAGTTAAAATAAAATGAAGTAAGTGGTAACGCCGACTTTCGCATACCATGCAACCAAGTAAAAAAAACTATTCTAGATTAAAAACGAAAAATTACAGATAGACCGATCAACAACCGGCAGAGAGTTTGATAGTCTTAAAGGCGCGAATTGACTCGTCCTTCTGTCTGTTATATTCCATACATAGACTTTAATATACCATCTCACCTTATGGATGCATGGTATAAATATATACACATATTTATATATGTACCTACTTGTGCTTTTGTTTCTAAAAACGAATTATATTGTCTACTATCTCTGAGTGGTACAACTCACACGACTATCATTATTTAATTACCTAGCGTTTGCTTTTTGATTCTTATTCTTTTTTTATTCCTATTTCTTTTAATGCTCAGGAATCCTTAAAAATCAGCAGCGATCATGAAATGCACGACTGGTTTTTGGATCGAGATGTCAAAGATCCTACCGTTATACTTAACGATAAGCTTATTTCGGATGCACTGCTCAATGGTACGCTGCCAATTAAAACTGAGCATTCCTATAGCCTAAATAGCGATGGCGATTCCCTGCCAAATTCACCGAAAAGCCTACAGGCCAAAATTGAGGGTAAGTGTCAAATAAGTTCAAGTTTACTTATACCTTAACTTACATATGTCTGCATACACTGCTAGCCACTTAAATAAGAACACTAGTCGATATTGTGGAGGGAGTTTCTTCATTACAAGTGACTGTTTGCTTATATTTTTATTCGCTGGCAGTGTTTGTAGAAAAATATTTTTTCCATTGCTCCCTCATACTTATCAGTACTCGAACTGTGCCTATTACGTAACCCAAACCGTTCATCATTACTCATAAGGCCTTAGCAGGCATTTAATTAGAAAAAATGATCCTTTAACGCTGAAAAGTTCGGTCGGTTAGCTATGATTGCCTGTTGAAAGCCCTAAAGGGAGGCTGGGTTACTTCGTGCTTTATATAGACCCTGAAAGGCAGCCATAGTGTAAAGTACAGTAGATAAATGCAAGCAAGCAAGAAACTCGTTTAGTGAACTTCAATGGAGTTGAATTTTCTCCGGCCGTATGTATGCTTTTAGTTAAGTTTTATTGAGAACTCCGTTGCCACAACGAATTGCAAATTCGTGTCAAAAACAAGGGAATTCGAAATGACGTCCGTTTTAATATTTGGATTAGAGATCATCAACCCCCACCCCAATGGACAGTAGGCAAGGGTAATTGGGTATAACACGATGTGATATGTATTTGCTTTAAAAGCCCCAAAATGTGAATGCAAATACAGGTGATAGTTGTTAACTCCACTAATTATTTGGGCCATGTACATACAAATATGTACGTACACACTCGTATTTCAAAACAACTCCACGATGACAAGAACTAAAGTCTATATTTTACTCAACGCGGTTCTGTTTTGTTTTATTTCATTTTTTTTTTATTATATTTAGTATCGCTGTAGCATTTAGCAATTTAACGCAGTACTCGTGCATGAAGTTTTGTACTTTGATGCGATATCAGTTGTAGGAGTTGTCGTTGTCGTTGCCGTTGTCGTTGTCGTTGTAGTTGTTTTTGTTCAGGTACTGTATATAATTACTGTTCTATAGGTGTGGGGGAGAAGACTAAGTCTGTGTTTTTATTATTTGTAATTTTATGGAAACAGTACAACAACTGTGTAAATAAAATTAAAAAAAAAGAAAAAAATTTTAAGTGAGCTGAAAATACAGAAAGAACTGAAACTGAACTGAACTGAAATGAAATAAAAAGAATTAAAGACAGTAGCTAAAACAGAAACAAAACTGAAAAAACATTAATATCAAATGCAAACACAAGTGCAGAGCAAAAAGTATGACGCTGGAGCTGGAAAGTGTTTCGAATGTTTAAGTATATGTTTGCATAGTTACAAAATAGATTTTAGTTATTTTATTTATTGTATATTATACACTGAATATGGGTGCCAACAAAAAGAAACAAATGAAAGTAGATCAAAGTACTTTATATTTAGTATGGTTAATATCACTAAAACAAATGTCAAAACTATTCAATCAGTCCAAATGAACTCTGATCTTTTGAAGGCTGTCTTACTCCAAAAGGTAAAGTACATATAAATAATTTTCTCGATTGTTTTTGTTATTTCAAAAATGTACTCATGCGAGGTTCTAGACATACATGTATGTATGTATGTACAAAGATCGTAAAATAAAAACAACAAAAATGCTAACTACAGTTGTTCTTAAAACAAAACACAATAAAAACGGTGTATGTGGGTTAGACTAAATAATATTTGTTTGAAAAATATTTGCAATTAAATTGGTTTATTTAAACTATCGTGCATAGATCAAGAAAACAACAAAACTTATTTCTTAAATCGATATCAGGCTTTAAGTACAGTAACTCTCGCAAGGACTATGTACAATTACATGTGTATTAAACGATGGCCAATCTGTTAAATATTTGCAGACATGGATGATGAATGCTATCCCGTCATTTCGCTGAAGACGGCCACTAGCATGCGTGCGACCATCGATCCCAAATGCTTAACACTTCACCCGCCCGCTACAAACTTGAGCATAAGCAGCAGTGCAACTATGATGAGTCATGCCAGCGCCAATCCCGCACTAAACGCTTCCGTTGTCAGCGATCTAGCCGCTCTTACCCGTGCCGGCACAGTCCAGACACAGCACCAACAGCAACACCAGCAGCAGCAGCAACCACACTTGCAGCCTCATGCAAACAGTTCCTGTTCCAACTCCTCAACCTCCAGTGTAGAGGTGTCAACTACTCTGGATCATTTTCAACTACCTCAGCACTTGGATGCAATGTATGATAATGATTGCAGCTCATCCGTCTCATCGGCCCGCGAGGGCAGTACGTCTCCAGATATCTGCTCTGACATAGAGATCGATGAATCGGCTATCAAAGATGAGCCCATGTCCCCCGATTCTAGCTGCCCCGCCAGTCCCAACTCACAGATCAGCAATGGTCCACAGCAGCAGCTGAGTCTAAATCTACCCAATCTGCAAACAGAGCTGCTCTTCGAACAGGTACTTTGCTTTATTTGACTGAGTTTGACCAAAAATTTTATTTGCAACTTTGAATCTCTTTCAGCATGGTGGTCTTCTTTTAGCGACTACCAGCAATAACCTAATCAAATCACAGCATCGTGGAGATCTGCTCATGCCCAAAATGGAAATAAAGGCGGAAAAGCAAAATCCTAGTAGCCGCAGCAACAGCTTTCCGTTGACCCCGCCTTCATCTTTGCCCAGCGATGATTCCGAAGGCAATTTATCCCCGGAACATCTCTTTTCACCACTATCGCCCAATTCATCTGGTTCCATTATGGCACAACCACAAGCGAATGGCGAGTCGTCCTCATCAGCCATTGTGCGACGAGCTGCCGCCGGAGGAACAGGCATTACTCGCTCCGGTAGCAGTGGCTCTGGTTCAAGTGCGAACACAACCACAAGGCAACCTATACACACACCGCTAATTAGCTCACAACCGGTAAGTTTAACCACAGAGATCCGGATCGATTGAATTTACAAATGGAATACAGACAAAACATTATGGTATTTCTTTTTTTTAACTTGTGGAAGAATTACGTACATACATATGTACATATGTAGATCTTTTATAAAATGATGCTGCATTGCAAGAGTCGTCTAAACTGAGATAACGTTTTATCAACGATTTTTAAATATTTGTTTATTTACAGAAGGGTTCAACTGGAACTCTGCTCCTTACGGAGGAGGAGAAACGCACTCTCATAGCTGAAGGCTATCCTATACCACAAAAGCTACCACTAACCAAAGCTGAAGAGAAGTCGCTCAAGAAGATTCGTCGTAAAATTAAAAACAAAGTTAGTTTTTAACCTCATAAATATGATTCTTAGACATGCATAACGCTATACTTTTGTAACTTCAGATATCCGCTCAGGAAAGTCGTCGCAAGAAGAAAGAGTATATGGATCAACTGGAGCGACGAGTGGAAATACTTGTGTCCGAGAATTACGACTACAAGAAGCGTCTCGAGTCACTGGAGGAGACCAATGCCAATCTACTTAGTCAACTGCACAAATTGCAGGCCCTAGTTGGCAAGCACAATAATGTGAAAAAGTCCTAAGAGTCCATCAATGTTTGCCTGCCCGCCTGCCCGAGAGATATTTTATTTTTGTTTTTCTAAGAATTTACTATACTATTATTATTATATGATTATTACTTATGACTATTATTATAATTCGTACTATAACTATTATTATTATTACATATATATAACATTTTTTTTTTTTGCTTTTGGTTAGCACAAAGTGGTAAACATATCCCTTTCCTTCATCATCCACAAGATACATATTGCATACTTGCATACATACCGATATATGTGCCTATAATATGTATGCTTGTATAGCTACTTACAGATCGTATCTTTTATTAGTCAAGCATTCCTGTTATATCAAAATATATAAACCAACAACAACCGACAAGCTCAAACAAAAAAAAAAGAAAAAGAAAAACGAAAACTTAAAAAGGATATTAGTAAATGAAAAAAATAAAACGGGAAACAATGTAAAAAAGCTAACAAAAAAATTCAAAGCAGACCAAAAATCAACATCAACAGAATATACAAAACAACAATGCATGGGCTCTATATTAGAATCAGAAAAGAAAAATTCTGAAATTTTATAATGCAAAAAAAACATCGATTCGATTTAAGAGCAACGTGACATGTACATTATGTTTTAATAATGAATGGAAAATGAATGCTTGATTGGCAAATAATAATTCTTGTTCCTTTTAACGATTTTTCTCTGAGGCAACAAAATGAAAAACAAACAAACAACAAAAAAAGTAAAACAAAAACAATGAACTAAACAAAAACGATTCCATAATCTAGCTAGATATATGTACATATATATGATTCATATACAACGCGAAACTTTGTTTTTGTATGCAGCATTTAAGTTTTTTTTAAAACAATTTCCGAGCCAACACTAAAAATTGTTAAGTTTTATTTAATAAGAGCAAAAAGTGAAAAGTGTGAAATATTGTGAGCGCATTTTTCTTACCTCCACCACCACATCTGACCCCTCCTCCCATCCCAATCCACCCCTATGATTCTTAGTGCAATTTGATTCGGCTTAAAATTATACAATATTTGCAAATGTGTTTTTTTTTTTTGATCGAAGTTTAGTTTAAATTAGTTGAATTTAATATCTACATAAAAGTTATAAAAGAACTAATTACAATATCGGATAAAAATTTACTTATTTAGCTATGTGTGTAAAAACAATTCAAGCGGACGAAATTGTGCAATTGTTAGAAAATTTATTATACATATACATACATATGTAAAAATGAGACAAAAATATGTAAAAGAAAATTATATTTTATTCGCATATTGAACAGTTTTTTTAAATGCGTTTAAAGCTGTAAGAAATTTTTAAGAATGCAAATGTTGCATATATATATATACACTACATAAATACCATATATATATATTTATGTATAACAAAAATACAATTATATTTGGCTATAGCATTTTTAAAGCAACTATATTGCATGTTAAAAAACACCGAAACCATAAACAAAGCCGAAAAGAGAAACAAAACAAAAAAAAAAATATATATATATATATATATATATGTATATATATTAAATACAAAAAAAGGACAAAAAGAAAGATGTAAAACCATTCAGATCGGTGGCTGTAATTGGGCAGAAACAAAAAGTGCAATTCCAAATAAAATCCATACAACCAGAAATAAAAACAAACAGAAATCAAGAGTTGCAATATGATTCATTTCGCCATTTTTCTATCCACTACCCATATGAACATATATGTACATATATATCAGGTCTGTGATTTACTAAGATAAATTTAAATATTTACCAAAGCAGGGATTGCTTGGGCGACTCTGAGAAGATATGAAAAAAACTTTGAAACGGATTACAAATATTGACCCCAAGTTTAAAGTCTATGTAGGAAAAGATATATGTAGTCTCCACAATTATGCACCCAATTATTTATTTATTCATTACCGTCAACTAACACAGCAGTCGACTAAAAAGCTTTAGTTAAAAAACAGATAATAATTAATTGAAGAAAGTAAGCTTAGCCTTATACGCAACTAAACATTTTATTAGCACAAGGTGCCAGCTATGCCCCGATTCACAGCCATTGTGGTCAGGGATGAGTTGAAACTTGCAAGCAATGCGAAGTCCAAAATATATTCAGCGGTTTCGTTGCAGATTATTAAAAGGTATAGCGCGTAGAGAAGTGACAGAAAGGTTGTTAAAAGATTGGCAAAGAACACGAAAAGGTTCGTCAAGAGAGTAGTTAGTCAGACATCTACTAAGGTGAATAGGAAAAAAGTTTCTGGTCCTACGTGAGGAGTAATTAGTAGAAATGACTTCGCCGTTGACTAGTTTATGGAGAAAGAGAATGCCAAATACGAGCCTACGGTTGTAAAGTGAAGGAAGATTAATAAGAAGAGGTCTGTCAGAATAAGTAGGTAGGCGAAGACTCGGGTCCCAATTAAGACGGCGTAACGCGAACTTAAGGAATGGCTTCTGTACCGATTCAATACTACGCTGGTGAACATCATATTGCGGGTTCCACACTGGCGAGCAATATTCTAGAGTAGGGCGAACTAACGAAGTGTATAAAACCTTTGTTACATAGGGATCATCAAATTCTTTGGCCCAACGTTTAATGAAGCCAAGAAGACTGCATGCTCTATTGACAATTGAAGAAATATGAACATTAAATGAAAGTTTTTGGTCAAACATAACGCCTAAGTCTTTCAATGATGGTACACGATCGAACAAAACAGACTTAATAGAGTAATGAGCTAGGAACGAAGACAAACGACTGAAATTCATAAAAGAACACCTAGAGGCATTGAGGTGTAATTTATTAACTTGGCACCAATCACAGAACGCATCGAGATCTGATTGCAAGTACTGTTGGAAAGAAGGATCATTATAGGAATAACAAATCTTGACGTCATCTGCGAGCATGAGCACGCGTGAATGAGCCAAGGCCAAAGGCAAATCATTTATAAACAAGGTAAATAATGGTGGGCCCATATGAGTGCCTTGGGGTACACCTGACGTAACTCGAACAGTATTAGATATCGAGGAACGAAAAGACACCTTTTGGGTTCTGCCAATAAGATACGACTTTAACCAAGCCAATAGTTTCGGGGAAACACCAATGATGTTAGTCGCCAAAATGTATGTAACAGGCAGAAGGAAGCATCTCCGACCCCACAAAGTATATATATTCTTGATCAGGATGGACAACCGAGTCGATCTAGCCATGTCCGTCTGTCCGTCTGTATGAACACGCAGATCTCAGAGACTATAAGAGCTAGAGCCAAATTTGGTATGTAGACTCGTGTGGTATGTAGATATATAGAGTTCATTGGAATTTTGGCCACGCCCCCAGAATTTACATAAAACTGTTTTTCTTAAAAAGTATAGCAGATAGAGACATTAAATTTGGTTTATATACACGTTTAGTTAGCGCGCAGAAAAAAATTGTTCCAACTTTTTGCCACGCCCCCGGAATTTACAAAAAACAGATTTTCTTAAAAACTATGAAAGCTACCGACATTAAATTTGGTATGTAAGCTACCTTAATACACGCGCAGGTATTGACTATTTAAAAATTTTGCCACGCCCATTTCCGCCCCCGCAAATTAAACAAAACTGATTTTCTCGAAAACTAACAAAGCTAAAGTCACCAAATTTAGTATGTATACTGGCTTAGTATGCGCGCAGAACATATATATTTTAATATGTTGCCACGCCCACTTCCGCCTCCATAATTTAGTAAAAAACGATTGGCTCTTGCAATTTTTTGACCATCGCAATCAAATTTGGCAGACTAATTAATCTTATCTATTTCTACCAAGCTACCATTTTATTGAAATCGGATTAGAAACATGCAAAATATACGTATGAACGTATTTTGCCACGTGATCCATAAGAGCAGAATTGGCCGTTGGCTAGTGGCGGCGACACAGTGCTCGTGTGTTTGTAGAATGAGCGAGATAGCAAATGGTTATGAGGCATGTTAAAACAATTTAATAGACATACATTTGGTTTTCGAAATTTTAAATATTTGTTTCACCTGGTGTATGGTATACCCAAGTCGGCGAGACGACTTACTAACTTCATTTATTTTGAAAAGGCAAAAAAGATGGGTACACAGAAGTCTTACGTTTAGAATTAAAAAAATTATAAAATTGTTTAGGGTCACAAGGAAACTGAAGCTTACACCGCAAAAATTAATTTGTATAGATATGTAGGACCAATCGGTTAATAAAGTTTTTATTAAGGCTGGCAAAGTCAGTCTTACGAAAGCACCTAGTTAGAGGTAACTCATTTGAGCCAAGTAATGGCAGATCAATTTTTAAATTTAATGTAGGATGAAATTTGTCTTCGGGAAGAACAAATGGTTCGATCCTAGAAACATCATCAAGAATCAAATACAAAAATATGATCTAACGATTTTCCATTAGAATTTAAGACAGGATTGACTTGAGATAAAGATAAGCCTAGAAGGCCATCAATAAAGTCATGAGACATAGAGAGCAGTAACATGGTAGATTCATCTGTTAGTTTATAACGCACAGAAGGAGACGTTTCCGACCCCATAAAGTATATATATATTCTTGATCAGCATGAGAAGCTGAGTCGATATAGCCATGTCAATCTGTCCGTCCCTCCGTCTGTGCAAATCAACTTCACGCCGCCATCTTAAGAGCTGTCGGGATGAAACTTAATATTTGAGCTACTTATAGCCCGGAGCAGATAAAGTATGAAAATTGTCAGGATCGGACCAATATATCATAAAGCACTAGAGGAAACATTTTCATGAAAATTGGAGTATCGCTATGAAATTTACTGATATGATAGTTTTGGATATAAAACATCAGATCCCGAAATTTCATCAGATCGGATAAATATAACACAAGTTACAGTCAATATAAATCGGCTCTACTACGTCATTGCTTGAAACCTACAGAGCAGCTGAGCACACGCATACACACACAGACGCAACGCTACATAAACTGTATGTGTATGCGTGCCAATCGCAGCATGCAGCATGGGGAAGAAGAAGAAATGGAAATGATATTTGGGAGGTTTTGTCTGTGCATTGATGATACAGAAAAAGTGTTTGGAACATGTAAAAATATTATGGCCAAGGGTATATAAACTTCTTAGCTTCTTTGATATTTTTTTTTTTTATGTTAATAGTTTGTTTGTGTTGTCTCAGCTTCACACAGCTTTTACAATAAATTTGAGCCTTATTACTTACTTAAGATGTGACAACAGGGTCTAGCCTAGAAAAAAATATATGTTTCTTTGGTGGTATGCCAACGAGAGGCCGCGGTCCCGAAGCGTCAGCCGCAACAGCAACGTTGGACAAGTCACCCACTGCAGCAGTAAACTTCTTCACGGGGCTCTCGATAATTTTAGAACTATTTCCATTTGGCAATTTCCATTGGAATGGGTAAAAAAGTGACTGTTCACCACCGATTGTTACTATGGAAACTATATGATATAAGTAATCGCCCGATCTTAATCAAATTTGGCACAGTCATTAATAGTTAAGCTAAACTGAGGAATATAAATTTTTATGACAATTGCTTCAAAAGTAACGAAGTTATTGACTGTTTTCGACCGATCGGTCCTATAGTAGCTATATGATATAGTCACCCGATCTTGATCAAATTTGGCACAGTCGGTTGTTAGTATAATAAACTCACCAAACTTAAAATAAAATTTCTCGATAATAGCTCAGAAAATAACGAAGTTATTGAGAAAAGTCACTGTTCGTGACTTTGGCATTGGTATGGGAGCTATATGATATAGTGGTCCGATCCGGCTGAATCCAAGATATACAACCCCTGCAGTATATACAAGCCTACATGCAAAATTTCAGCCTAGGAGGAGTTTGCGTTGATCCAAACGGACGGACAGACAGTCAGACAGACGGACATGGCTATTTGAACTCCTCTCGTAGTGTTGATCAAGAATATATATATTTATATGGTCGGAGATGCTTTCTTCTATGCGTTGCACACTTCTGACCAAAATTAATTACCCTTTTTGCTATACCCTTGCAAAAAGGAATAAATAAATAATGTGCAGATTAAGCCTTCCCAACTAAAGAGTTAAAAGTTCAAGTGATAAACACAAAAACAAAAACACGTATCACTGGGTCGCGGATAGGGAAAAGACGAGTGCGCAATCAAACAAAAATCAAATTGAACATATGCACCAACAATTTGTACGCAAGAGCACGATAGTTAGTTAGAACGGTAAAATGTAAGGCAAAAGCAAATGAGATAAGCAAAACAACAACACCGCACTGCAAGTTTTGTTGTAAGATTTAATTTAATGTTCCAGCAGAAGGTGTTTTGCAAGTGCACAAAAACTAGTGTAAGCAATCGCGAAATAAAAATTAAATTCAGATGTTAAAATTTTAGTTAAACAGAAAGTGAGTTTATAAGTTATAAAAAATTAGTTAATCGCGAGACAAAAATAAAATACGATAAGCACAAATAAAACACGTCCGTCCTTTGCAAGGAGTGAAAGAATTCTGGGTTAAGGGAAATCGGTCGATATGAATTTATGGACGTCTTGTTGCCTTGAGATTTTATAATGGGAATTATCTTGCTGGTTTTAAATTGTTGGGGTATGTGTTGCATGAGGATATTGTTGAACAAGTTTAAGGGGTTACGCCACCCCTGAGGTCCAAAAAACAGGTGAAATGAAGTAAGTAAGTCGTCTCGCCGACTTGGGTATACCATACACCAGGTGAAACAAATATTTAAAATTTCGAAAACCAAATGTATGTCTATTAAATTGTTTTAATATGCCTCATAGCTATCTCGCTCACTCTACAAACACACGAGCACTCTAGCGCCGCCACTAGCCAACGACCAATTCTGCCCTTATGGATCGCGTAGCAAAATACGTTCGTCCGTATATTTTGCATGTTTCTAGTCCGATTTCAATCAAATTTGGTAGTTTGATAGAAATAGATAAGATTTATTAATCTGCCAAATTTGATCGCGATGGTCAAAAAATTGCAAGAGCCAATCGGTTTTTTCTAAATTATGGAGGCGGAAGTGGGCGTGGCAATATATTAAAATATATGTATTCTGCGCGCATACTAAGCCAATATACATACTAAATTTGGTGACTTTAGCTTTGTTAGTTTTCGAGAAAATCAGTTTTGTTTAATTTGCGGGGGCGGAAATGGGCGTGGCAAAATTTTTAAATAGTCAATATCTGCGCGTCTATTAAGCTAGCTTACATATCAAATTTAATGTCGGTAGCTTACATAGTTTTTAAGAAAATCAGTTTTATGTGAATTGCGGGGGCGGAAGGGGGCGTGGCAAAAAGTTGGAACAATTATTTTCTGCGCGCTAACTAAACAAGTATATAACCCAAATTTGATGTCTCTATCTGCCATACTTTTTAAGAAAAACAGTTTTATGTAAATTCCGGGGGCGGAAGGGGGCGTGGCAAAAATTTGAAACAAACTCGATAAGCGTACATACTACACGAGACTGCATACCAAATTTGGTGGCTCTAGCTCTTATAGTCTCCGAGATCTAGGTGTTCATACGGACGGACGGACGGACGGACGGACGGACGGACAGACGGACATGGCTAGATCGACTCGGTTTTTGATCCTGATGAAGAATATATATACTTTGTGGGGTCGGAGATGCTTCCTTCTGCCTGTTACATACATTTTGGCGACTTTAATATACCATTTCACCCTATGGGTGTATGGTATAAAAATGAATTATTGCTGTGCGGCCAGTATACAATTTAGGAAAAAACTTTTATTATACACAGATTGAGGGTACTTTAAAGAATATTTATTGAAAAAAAAAAAAATTTTTTTTAAACAAAATGGCGGAGATATGGGCCGGCAAGTGCCACCATGATTTGTAAATCCTTGCAGGTGGGGTGTCAAATTTCTCGGCTAAACATCACCCGAAAAATCCAAAAAAAAAATCTTGTTATTCAGGAAGGCTATGGCTATCCGCCATAGCCTTTTTGCAAAATGGCGGCTGTTTGAACAAAAAACGCTCTTATTTGGAGAACATTTTTGGCTAAAAAAATTCATAACTTCCAAACAGGACCTTAACCAGGACCAGGATTAAAAAAATCCTACGTGGGCGGATACCCAACACTGAAAAGAATATGTGGTAAAAATTTAAGCCAAATCGGTCCAGTAGATTCGGAGATATTTGACACCCCGGTTAAAAAAAAGTAGTTTCGAGAAAAACGCAAAAGAAAAAAATTTACCGCGTCGGGGCCGACTCGGCCGCGCTCACTTCTAAACGCTGTAACTTCGGAAGTAATTCGAAATCCGATATTATGTAAAGTGTAAAAGATTCTTAAAACTATAGAGGATTTTTAGAGCCAAAAACAAAAAATTGTTTTTTATTTTTTTCAGGGGTGGCGTAACCCCTTAAGAGTCTTTTAGTGACAGAAATAGTAACGTTTTTTAAGGGGTTACATCTAGTTAGAATTTTCGAAAAATCAAATTTTTTTCCTTTTTTGTAATGTACATGTATTTAAGTATACACTGTAAAAATTTCAAGTCAATCCGACGATTATTTTTGAAGTTACACGCATAAATGTAACGACGCGTCAGTGCATTTTAAAGTCGTAGGCCGCATTTAACCTTGTCTTTCTCAAAACTGTGTTTTGAAAGTCGGTGACCAAGATTTCTCAGAAACGGCTGAACTGATTCATCTTAAATTTTTACACAGACTTCTAAACTATATTTTCTAGTACTTAATCGAAGCTTTTTTATTACCGATAAAAATTGTCTTTTTTATACACAATTTAACGCAAAAATTATGGCAAAAAATAGATTTTTTTTTTTGAGAATCCGCCATTTTGTCAAAACATTTTTTTTTGCTTATTCCTTCGATTAATTACAAGCTTATACATTACTTTAACGAAATCCGTTTGGTTTTTTCATTTCAGATAGTCCACTTCAGAGATACAGTGGTCACCGTAAAATGCCTTCTCTAAAAGGGGTTCCAGGAGATCTGCTGTAGCAGCTTTAAAAACTGTTATTTTTGACAAATAACAAATTTTTAAATACTCTTCATAGTTACCATACATAATATATGTACAAATGCTTAAAGTAATAAATTTAGAAGTTTTCTCAGGAAAAAATTTTGAAAAACCTCATTTTTGAGAGCTTCTAACTAGATGTAACCCCTTAACACAGGGTGTGAGATGCGATCTAATCCGGGGGTTTTTCCTTTTAGGCTGTTCAGGGCCGTCGAGAAGATATCAGGGCCTGGTGGTAGTAAGCTACAGTTGTAAAGGTAATATTAAACTTTTCCCAAATTTGAAAATTTCGATCAAAAACCGGGCCCCGCTAAAAACTTCGGGCCCGGTGGGAATCCCACCTTTACCACCCCCCTCTCGTCGGGCCTAAGGCTGTTTAATGCAGATTTTAATTCAATGATAGTGATGGGTACCTCTAGGGCAGGGGTAGATATACTTTTTATACGAAGGAGATCTTCTAAATGGCTATCAGTAAGACTATTTCAAATTGAATCTTTAATTAATTTCATTGTCGAAAATGTGGATTCGCAAATGTATGTTGTGGTAAACATGGAAGATAATTTTAACATTGCCTTTTATCTTACATTTATATTACATTATGCATGTTCGCTTATATTATAATATACTTTTTACCCTATAGGGACAAAAGATAAATAATGGCAAAATATTTTTAAAGTTGCCATGTAAGAAAGTGAAGCATCAATTTTTCTGCGTGTAGCTGCGTAACAAAGCGACATAGTACTGCTTTCGTCAAAATCTGTGCGACACTAGCTGTTTTTTATGCATTCAACTTGTACTTCGTGCTCACATCGGCATGCACACAGACGGCCACACGAGCAATTGCCGAGCAAAAGTGCCCGCACGGGCTATGGGCGCCTACCTCTGCTCTAGGAGAAGTGCATTGTTGGATGGTTTATAATTAATAGCTGTAGCCTTTGCTCTGGATTGGTTTCTTTGAAATGCCAGGCTAAAATTTTGGTCGGATGATGCTGGTGATCAGTGGTAGTCTCTGCCGCAGAAGGTGTTTATTCTTGACCAGGTTTTGGAGATTGGGGAATATGGGTCTATTGCTGATGTAAATGCATGTATAGAGGATCGTTATGATAATTTGATCTCTCATCTTAAAAGAGCTTTTGTTTTTATACCCTTGCAAAAAGGAAATATAGTTTATATAGCCATGTACGTCTGTGCGACCGTCTGGATCAAAGCAAAGTCCTCCTAGACCGTTAGAGCTAAAGAGTATAAATTTCGCATGTAAGCTTGTATATACTGCAAGGGTTGTATATCTCAGATTCATCCGGATCGGATCACTATATCATATAGCTTCCATACAAACGGCAAAGTCACAAATAATTAAATTCGGGTAAAAAAGCTGTATATTTTCAATTTCTTTCCTTTCGCATTTGTTTTGGCATACATTAAACTAACTATTTACAGAAGCAAAAAAAAGCCTTTTTAGTTCGCAAAAAATTTCTTAAACAAAAATTTAAAAAATCTATGGTAAAATGCATGCGGATTTCAGACTTTTTCTAATTAAACGATATTTTATAGCTTTACTAACTATAAACTCTTTTTTTCGTGTAAGACCAAAAAAAAAGGATTTTAAATTTTGCGTCAAATGAAATATTGTCGATTACAATTGGTTAAATATTAAAAGACAATACATGAGTCTTTAAAAAATATAACCCCTTAATGTACACCTAAACAAATCAGAAAAGCAGAAGAATAGAAATATGTATACAACCATGATGCTTAAAAATTAACCCACATTTTATATACAGTTTATACGGACTCGGGTAATAAATTGAATCAAAAATAGTTGTACTTTATGGGGTCTGAAAATCTTTCTTCTGCCACTTAAACACATACATTTTGGGCGACTCTGAGGAACACGAGGAAGCATATCTAGCAAAGGGTTTCATGTAAGCATTATCTTATATTAATAGTGGGAGAAAAGAAATCTATACAATTTCTGTTAAAATCAAACACAAGTATTTTGATTCGTTAACCTCTTTTAGGTGATTGCAATTTAATATTTAATATACATATATATCTTTTTCTTGGTAGAGTTTCATGTCTTCGTTTCAAATTTTTTTCTTTCAGTATCATCATCGGTCCAAGGAGCGAGGAGTTATTTTGTTCATTTATGATTGAACACAGCTGGTGTTTTCGGGCAGATCGCAAATACCCTTTAGACCGTTAAAGTATTTATCACCGCAGCTGACCTTGAGGGCGCGTTGATGTCGGCAAATATAATAGTCATTGCAACGTTGGGGTGAAGCCATTAAGAAACCGTCAGGCTTGCCAATGCAAGAAACCTTTTGCTGGAGATTCACGGTATTAGCGGTTCCTTGAAACTGTTGTAGAGCTTCCCAGAGTGGTCTACGGTTGGGGCGGGGTCGTCGGCGGATAGTGTTACGATTCGCCTGAGCGGCAGCAGCGCCGCTATCTTCACAAGGGGTGGTTGTTTCAGGGCACTTGGTGGTTGTAGTTGTTGTGTCTTTGCTGGGTGGTTTGCAAGTTGTTGTTGTCGTTGCTGTGGGTGGTTTACAGGTTGTAGTTGTTGTCGTTGTTGTGGGTGGTTTACAGGTTGTAGTTGATGTCGTTGTTGTGGGTGGTTTACAGGTTGTTGTTGTTGTCGTCGTTGTAGTTGTTGTGGTTGTTGTTGTAGTAGTTGTTGTTGTCGTTGGTGTTGGTTCGCAAGTTGTTGTGGTCGTCGTTGCTGTGGTTGTAGTTGTAGTTGTAGTAGTTGTTGATGTCGTTGTCGTTAGTTTGCATGTTGTTGTGGTCGTCGTTGTCGTAGTTGTAGTTGTAGTTGTAGTTGTTGTCGTAGTGTACTTGTTATTGTTGGTTTACAGGTTGTTGTTGTCGTCGTCGTAGTTGTCGTTGTTGTGGTTGTTGTTGGTTTGCAAGTTGTTGTTGTTGTCGTCGTAGTTGTTGTCGTTGTTGTTGTTGGTTTACAAGTTGTTGTTGTTGTCGTCGTAGTTGTAGTTGTAGTTGTAGTTGTAGTAGTTGTAGTTGTTGTTGTCGTTGTTGTTGTCGTTGTTGTTGTCGTTGTTGTTGGTTTGGAAGGTGTTGTGGTCGTCGTTGTCGTAGTTGTAGTTGTTGTCGTAGTTGTAGTTGTTGTCGTAGTTGTAGTTGTTATTGTTGGTTTACAGGTTGTTGTTGTCGTCGTCGTAGTTGTCGTTGTTGTTGGTTTGCAAGTTGTTGTTGTCGTCGTCGTAGTTGTAGTTGTTGTAGTAGTTGTCGTTGTTGTGGTCGTCGTTGTCGTAGTTGTAGTTGTTGTCGTAGTTGTTGTCGTAGTTGTAGTTGTTGTTGTTGGTTTACAGGTTGTTGTTGTCGTCGTCGTAGTTGTCGTTGTTGTGGTTGTTGTTGGTTTGCAAGTTGTCGTTGTTGTTGTTGTCGTCGTCGTAGTTGTTGTCGTTGTAGTTGTTGTCGTTGTTGTTGGTTTACAAGTTGTTGTTGTCGTAGTTGTAGTTGTAGTAGTTGTCGTTGTCGTGGTTGTTGGAGCACATGGAGTAGTTGTAGTTGTTGTTGAGGTAGTTGTAGTTGTCGTCGTCGTAGTTGTTGTAGTAGTTATCGTTGTTGTAGTTGTCGTTGTTGTAGTAGTCGTCGTTGTCGTGGTTGTTGGAGCACATGGAGTAGTTGTAGTTGTTGTTGTTGTCGTTGTTGTTGTAGTTGTCGTTGTTGTAGTGGTTGTCGTTATTGTAGTAGTTGTTGTGGTAGTTGTCGTTGTTGTGGTTGTTGGAGCACATGGAGTAGTTGTAGTTGTTGTTGTTGTCGTTGTTGTTGTAGTTGTCGTTGTTGTAGTGGTTGTCGTTGTTGTAGTAGTTGTTGTTGTTGGAGCGCAAGGGGTGGTTGTCGTTGTTGTGGTTGTTGGAGCACATGGAGTAGTTGTAGTTGTTGTAGTAGTTGTCGTTGTTGTAGTTGTCGTTGTTGTAGTAGTCGTCGTTGTTGTGGTTGTTGGAGCACATGGAGTAGTTGTAGTTGTTGTTGAGGTAGTTGTAGTTGTCGTCGTCGTAGTTGTTGTAGTAGTTGTCGTTGTTGTAGTTGTCGTTGTTGTAGTAGTCGTCGTTGTTGTGGTTGTTGGAGCACATGGAGTAGTTGTAGTTGTTGTTGTTGTCGTTGTTGTTGTAGTTGTCGTTGTTGTTGTAGTTGTCGTTGTTGTAGTAGTCGTCGTTGTCGTGGTTGTTGGAGCACATGGAGTAGTTGTAGTTGTTGTTGTTGTCGTTGTTGTTGTTGTCGTTGTTGTTGTTGTCGTTGTTGTTGTAGTTGTCGTTGTTGTAGTGGTTGTCGTTGTTGTAGTAGTTGTTGTGGTAGTTGTCGTTGTTGTGGTAGTTGTCGTTGTTGTGGTTGTTGGAGCACATGGAGTAGTTGTAGTTGTTGTTGTTGTCGTTGTTGTTGTCGTTGTTGTTGTAGTTGTCGTTGTTGTAGTGGTTGTCGTTGTTGTAGTAGTTGTTGTTGTTGGAGCGCAAGGGGTGGTTGTTGTTGTTGTTGATGTAGTTGATGTAGTAGTTGTTGTTGTCGTGGTTGTTGAAGCACATGGAGTAGTTGTAGTTGTTGTTGTGGTAGTTGTAGTTGTCGTCGTCGTAGTTGTTGTAGTAGTTGTCGTTGTTGTAGTTGTCGTTGTTGTCGTTGTTGTAGTAGTCGTCGTTGTCGTGGTTGTTGGAGCACATGGAGTAGTTGTAGTTGTAGTTGTCCTCGTCGTAGTTGTTTTAGTAGTTGTCGTTGTTGTAGTTGTTGTTGTGGTAGTTGTCGTTGTTGTGGTTGTTGGAGCACATGGAGTAGTTGTAGTTGTTGTTGTTGTCGTTGTTGTTGTAGTTGTCGTTGTTGTAGTGGTTGTCGTTGTTGTAGAAGTTGTGGTTGTTGGAGCGCAAGGGGTGGTTGTTGTTGTTGGTCCACTAGGAGTGGTTGTTGTTGTAGTCGTAGTTAATTTTGAGCCACAGGACGGAGTTGTCGTCTTTACGTTGCCTGAGCATGGAGTTGTGGTGGTTACGCATGGTGGAGCCGCTGTCGTCTTTTTGCATGGCTCTGCTGTATCTCTAGCTAAGTTCGGCTGAATCTCAGCACTTTCCGTGCAGCCAGGATTGTATGTCACACACCGCCTAGCTGTGCTGGTGATCAGTGGTAGTCTCTGCCGCAGAAGGTGTTTATTCTTGACCAGGTTTTGGAGATTGGGGAATATGGGTCTATTGCTGATGTAAATGCATGTATAGAGGATCGTTATGATAATTTGATCTCTCATCTTAAAAGAGCTTTTGTTTTTATACCCTTGCAAAAAGGAAATATAGTTTATATAGCCATGTACGTCTGTGCGACCGTCTGGATCAAAGCAAAGTCCTCCTAGACCGTTAGAGCTAAAGAGTATAAATTTCGCATGTAAGCTTGTATATACTGCAAGGGTTGTATATCTCAGATTCATCCGGATCGGATCACTATATCATATAGCTTCCATACAAACGGCAAAGTCACAAATAATTAAATTCGGGTAAAAAAGCTGTATATTTTCAATTTCTTTCCTTTCGCATTTGTTTTGGCATACATTAAACTAACTATTTACAGAAGCAAAAAAAAGCCTTTTTAGTTCGCAAAAAATTTCTTAAACAAAAATTTAAAAAATCTATGGTAAAATGCATGCGGATTTCAGACTTTTTCTAATTAAACGATATTTTATAGCTTTACTAACTATAAACTCTTTTTTTCGTGTAAGACCAAAAAAAAAGGATTTTAAATTTTGCGTCAAATGAAATATTGTCGATTACAATTGGTTAAATATTAAAAGACAATACATGAGTCTTTAAAAAATATAACCCCTTAATGTACACCTAAACAAATCAGAAAAGCAGAAGAATAGAAATATGTATACAACCATGATGCTTAAAAATTAACCCACATTTTATATACAGTTTATACGGACTCGGGTAATAAATTGAATCAAAAATAGTTGTACTTTATGGGGTCTGAAAATCTTTCTTCTGCCACTTAAACACATACATTTTGGGCGACTCTGAGGAACACGAGGAAGCATATCTAGCAAAGGGTTTCATGTAAGCATTATCTTATATTAATAGTGGGGGAAAAGAAATCTATACAATTTCTGTTAAAATCAAACACAAGTATTTTGATTCGTTAACCTCTTTTAGGTGATTGCAATTTAATATTTAATATACATATATATCTTTTTCTTGGTAGAGTTTCATGTCTTCGTTTCAAATTTTTTTCTTTCAGTATCATCATCGGTCCAAGGAGCGAGGAGTTATTTTGTTCATTTATGATTGAACACAGCTGGTGTTTTCGGGCAGATCGCAAATACCCTTTAGACCGTTAAAGTATTTATCACCGCAGCTGACCTTGAGGGCGCGTTGATGTCGGCAAATATAATAGTCATTGCAACGTTGGGGTGAAGCCATTAAGAAACCGTCAGGCTTGCCAATGCAAGAAACCTTTTGCTGGAGATTCACGGTATTAGCGGTTCCTTGAAACTGTTGTAGAGCTTCCCAGAGTGGTCTACGGTTGGGGCGGGGTCGTCGGCGGATAGTGTTACGATTCGCCTGAGCGGCAGCAGCGCCGCTATCTTCACAAGGGGTGGTTGTTTCAGGGCACTTGGTGGTTGTAGTTGTTGTGTCTTTGCTGGGTGGTTTGCAAGTTGTTGTTGTCGTTGCTGTGGGTGGTTTACAGGTTGTAGTTGTTGTCGTTGTTGTGGGTGGTTTACAGGTTGTAGTTGATGTCGTTGTTGTGGGTGGTTTACAGGTTGTTGTTGTTGTCGTCGTTGTAGTTGTTGTGGTTGTTGTTGTAGTAGTTGTTGTTGTCGTTGGTGTTGGTTCGCAAGTTGTTGTGGTCGTCGTTGCTGTGGTTGTAGTTGTAGTTGTAGTAGTTGTTGATGTCGTTGTCGTTGGTTTGCATGTTGTTGTGGTCGTCGTTGTCGTAGTTGTAGTTGTAGTTGTAGTTGTTGTCGTAGTGTACTTGTTATTGTTGGTTTACAGGTTGTTGTTGTCGTCGTCGTAGTTGTCGTTGTTGTGGTTGTTGTTGGTTTGCAAGTTGTTGTTGTTGTCGTCGTAGTTGTTGTCGTTGTTGTTGTTGGTTTACAAGTTGTTGTTGTTGTCGTCGTAGTTGTAGTTGTAGTTGTAGTTGTAGTTGTAGTAGTTGTAGTTGTTGTTGTCGTTGTTGTTGTCGTTGTTGTTGTCGTTGTTGTTGTCGTTGTTGTTGGTTTGGAAGGTGTTGTGGTCGTCGTTGTCGTAGTTGTAGTTGTTGTCGTAGTTGTAGTTGTTATTGTTGGTTTACAGGTTGTTGTTGTCGTCGTCGTAGTTGTCGTTGTTGTTGGTTTGCAAGTTGTTGTTGTCGTCGTCGTAGTTGTAGTTGTTGTAGTAGTTGTCGTTGTTGTGGTCGTCGTTGTCGTAGTTGTAGTTGTTGTCGTAGTTGTTGTCGTAGTTGTAGTTGTTGTTGTTGGTTTACAGGTTGTTGTTGTCGTCGTCGTAGTTGTCGTTGTTGTGGTTGTTGTTGGTTTGCAAGTTGTCGTTGTTGTTGTTGTCGTCGTCGTAGTTGTTGTCGTTGTAGTTGTTGTCGTTGTTGTTGGTTTACAAGTTGTTGTTGTCGTAGTTGTAGTTGTAGTAGTTGTCGTTGTCGTGGTTGTTGGAGCACATGGAGTAGTTGTAGTTGTTGTTGAGGTAGTTGTAGTTGTCGTCGTCGTAGTTGTTGTAGTAGTTATCGTTGTTGTAGTTGTCGTTGTTGTAGTAGTCGTCGTTGTCGTGGTTGTTGGAGCACATGGAGTAGTTGTAGTTGTTGTTGTTGTCGTTGTTGTTGTAGTTGTCGTTGTTGTAGTGGTTGTCGTTATTGTAGTAGTTGTTGTGGTAGTTGTCGTTGTTGTGGTTGTTGGAGCACATGGAGTAGTTGTAGTTGTTGTTGTTGTCGTTGTTGTTGTAGTTGTCGTTGTTGTAGTGGTTGTCGTTGTTGTAGTAGTTGTTGTTGTTGGAGCGCAAGGGGTGGTTGTCGTTGTTGTGGTTGTTGGAGCACATGGAGTAGTTGTAGTTGTTGTAGTAGTTGTCGTTGTTGTAGTTGTCGTTGTTGTAGTAGTCGTCGTTGTTGTGGTTGTTGGAGCACATGGAGTAGTTGTAGTTGTTGTTGAGGTAGTTGTAGTTGTCGTCGTCGTAGTTGTTGTAGTAGTTGTCGTTGTTGTAGTTGTCGTTGTTGTAGTAGTCGTCGTTGTTGTGGTTGTTGGAGCACATGGAGTAGTTGTAGTTGTTGTTGTTGTCGTTGTTGTTGTAGTTGTCGTTGTTGTAGTAGTCGTCGTTGTCGTGGTTGTTGGAGCACATGGAGTAGTTGTAGTTGTTGTTGTTGTCGTTGTTGTTGTTGTCGTTGTTGTTGTTGTCGTTGTTGTTGTAGTTGTCGTTGTTGTAGTGGTTGTCGTTGTTGTAGTAGTTGTTGTGGTAGTTGTCGTTGTTGTGGTAGTTGTCGTTGTTGTGGTTGTTGGAGCACATGGAGTAGTTGTAGTTGTTGTTGTTGTCGTTGTTGTTGTCGTTGTTGTTGTAGTTGTCGTTGTTGTAGTGGTTGTCGTTGTTGTAGTAGTTGTTGTTGTTGGAGCGCAAGGGGTGGTTGTTGTTGTTGTTGATGTAGTTGATGTAGTAGTTGTTGTTGTCGTGGTTGTTGAAGCACATGGAGTAGTTGTAGTTGTTGTTGTGGTAGTTGTAGTTGTCGTCGTCGTAGTTGTTGTAGTAGTTGTCGTTGTTGTAGTTGTCGTTGTTGTCGTTGTTGTAGTAGTCGTCGTTGTCGTGGTTGTTGGAGCACATGGAGTAGTTGTAGTTGTAGTTGTCCTCGTCGTAGTTGTTTTAGTAGTTGTCGTTGTTGTAGTTGTTGTTGTGGTAGTTGTCGTTGTTGTGGTTGTTGGAGCACATGGAGTAGTTGTAGTTGTTGTTGTTGTCGTTGTTGTTGTAGTTGTCGTTGTTGTAGTGGTTGTCGTTGTTGTAGAAGTTGTGGTTGTTGGAGCGCAAGGGGTGGTTGTTGTTGTTGGTCCACTAGGAGTGGTTGTTGTTGTAGTCGTAGTTAATTTTGAGCCACAGGACGGAGTTGTCGTCTTTACGTTGCCTGAGCATGGAGTTGTGGTGGTTACGCATGGTGGAGCCGCTGTCGTCTTTTTGCATGGCTCTGCTGTATCTCTAGCTAAGTTCGGCTGAATCTCAGCACTTTCCGTGCAGCCAGGATTGTATGTCACACACCGCCTAGCTGTGCTGGTGATCAGTGGTAGTCTCTGCCGCAGAAGGTGTTTATTCTTGACCAGGTTTTGGAGATTGGGGAATATGGGTCTATTGCTGATGTAAATGCATGTATAGAGGATCGTTATGATAATTTGATCTCTCATCTTAAAAGAGCTTTTGTTTTTATACCCTTGCAAAAAGGAAATATAGTTTATATAGCCATGTACGTCTGTGCGACCGTCTGGATCAAAGCAAAGTCCTCCTAGACCGTTAGAGCTAAAGAGTATAAATTTCGCATGTAAGCTTGTATATACTGCAAGGGTTGTATATCTCAGATTCATCCGGATCGGATCACTATATCATATAGCTTCCATACAAACGGCAAAGTCACAAATAATTAAATTCGGGTAAAAAAGCTGTATATTTTCAATTTCTTTCCTTTCGCATTTGTTTTGGCATACATTAAACTAACTATTTACAGAAGCAAAAAAAAGCCTTTTTAGTTCGCAAAAAATTTCTTAAACAAAAATTTAAAAAATCTATGGTAAAATGCATGCGGATTTCAGACTTTTTCTAATTAAACGATATTTTATAGCTTTACTAACTATAAACTCTTTTTTTCGTGTAAGACCAAAAAAAAAGGATTTTAAATTTTGCGTCAAATGAAATATTGTCGATTACAATTGGTTAAATATTAAAAGACAATACATGAGTCTTTAAAAATATAACCCCTTAATGTACACCTAAACAAATCAGAAAAGCAGAAGAATAGAAATATGTATACAACCATGATGCTTAAAAATTAACCCACATTTTATATACAGTTTATACGGACTCGGGTAATAAATTGAATCAAAAATAGTTGTACTTTATGGGGTCTGAAAATCTTTCTTCTGCCACTTAAACACATACATTTTGGGCGACTCTGAGGAACACGAGGAAGCATATCTAGCAAAGGGTTTCATGTAAGCATTATCTTATATTAATAGTGGGGGAAAAGAAATCTATACAATTTCTGTTAAAATCAAACACAAGTATTTTGATTCGTTAACCTCTTTTAGGTGATTGCAATTTAATATTTAATATACATATATATCTTTTTCTTGGTAGAGTTTCATGTCTTCGTTTCAAATTTTTTTCTTTCAGTATCATCATCGGTCCAAGGAGCGAGGAGTTATTTTGTTCATTTATGATTGAACACAGCTGGTGTTTTCGGGCAGATCGCAAATACCCTTTAGACCGTTAAAGTATTTATCACCGCAGCTGACCTTGAGGGCGCGTTGATGTCGGCAAATATAATAGTCATTGCAACGTTGGGGTGAAGCCATTAAGAAACCGTCAGGCTTGCCAATGCAAGAAACCTTTTGCTGGAGATTCACGGTATTAGCGGTTCCTTGAAACTGTTGTAGAGCTTCCCAGAGTGGTCTACGGTTGGGGCGGGGTCGTCGGCGGATAGTGTTACGATTCGCCTGAGCGGCAGCAGCGCCGCTATCTTCACAAGGGGTGGTTGTTTCAGGGCACTTGGTGGTTGTAGTTGTTGTGTCTTTGCTGGGTGGTTTGCAAGTTGTTGTTGTCGTTGCTGTGGGTGGTTTACAGGTTGTAGTTGTTGTCGTTGTTGTGGGTGGTTTACAGGTTGTAGTTGATGTCGTTGTTGTGGGTGGTTTACAGGTTGTTGTTGTTGTCGTCGTTGTAGTTGTTGTGGTTGTTGTTGTAGTAGTTGTTGTTGTCGTTGGTGTTGGTTCGCAAGTTGTTGTGGTCGTCGTTGCTGTGGTTGTAGTTGTAGTTGTAGTAGTTGTTGATGTCGTTGTCGTTGGTTTGCATGTTGTTGTGGTCGTCGTTGTCGTAGTTGTAGTTGTAGTTGTAGTTGTTGTCGTAGTTGTACTTGTTATTGTTGGTTTACAGGTTGTTGTTGTCGTCGTCGTAGTTGTCGTTGTTGTGGTTGTTGTTGGTTTGCAAGTTGTTGTTGTCGTCGTCGTAGTTGTTGTCGCTGTTGTTGTTGGTTTACAAGTTGTTGTTGTTGTCGTCGTAGTTGTAGTTGTAGTTGTAGTTGTAGTAGTTGTAGTTGTTGTTGTCGTTGTTGTTGGTTTGGAAGGTGTTGTGGTCGTCGTTGTCGTAGTTGTAGTTGTAGTTGTTGTCGTAGTTGTAGTTGTTATTGTTGGTTTACAGGTTGTTGTTGTCGTCGTCGTAGTTGTCGTTGTTGTTGGTTTGCAAGTTGTTGTTGTCGTCGTCGTAGTTGTAGTTGTTGTAGTAGTTGTCGTTGTTGTGGTCGTCGTTGTCGTAGTTGTAGTTGTTGTCGTAGTTGTTGTCGTAGTTGTAGTTGTTGTTGTTGGTTTACAGGTTGTTGTTGTCGTCGTCGTAGTTGTCGTTGTTGTGGTTGTTGTTGGTTTGCAAGTTGTCGTTGTTGTTGTTGTCGTCGTCGTAGTTGTTGTCGTTGTAGTTGTTGTCGTTGTTGTTGGTTTACAAGTTGTTGTTGTCGTAGTTGTAGTTGTAGTAGTTGTCGTTGTCGTGGTTGTTGGAGCACATGGAGTAGTTGTAGTTGTTGTTGAGGTAGTTGTAGTTGTCGTCGTCGTAGTTGTTGTAGTAGTTGTCGTTGTTGTAGTTGTCGTTGTTGTAGTAGTCGTCGTTGTCGTGGCTGTTGGAGCACATGGAGTAGTTGTAGTTGTTGTTGTTGTAGTTGTCGTTGTTGTAGTGGTTGTCGTTATTGTAGTAGTTGTTGTGGTAGTTGTCGTTGTTGTGGTTGTTGGAGCACATGGAGTAGTTGTAGTTGTTGTTGTTGTCGTTGTTGTTGTAGTTGTCGTTGTTGTAGTGGTTGTCGTTGTTGTAGTAGTTGTTGTTGTTGGAGCGCAAGGGGTGGTTGTCGTTGTTGTGGTTGTTGGAGCACATGGAGTAGTTGTAGTTGTTGTTGTTGTAGTTGTCGTTGTTGTAGTGGTTGGCGTTATTGTAGTAGTTGTTGTGGTAGTTGTCGTTGTTGTGGTTGTTGGAGCACATGGAGTAGTTGTAGTTGTAGTTGTTGTTGTTGTCGTTGTTGTTGTAGTTGTCGTTGTTGTAGTAGTCGTCGTTGTTGTGGTTGTTGGAGCACATGGAGTAGTTGTAGTTGTTGTTGAGGTAGTTGTAGTTGTCGTCGTCGTAGTTGTTGTAGTAGTTGTCGTTGTTGTAGTTGTCGTTGTTGTAGTAGTCGTCGTTGTTGTGGTTGTTGGAGCACATGGAGTAGTTGTAGTTGTTGTTGTTGTAGTTGTTGTTGTTGTCGTTGTTGTTGTAGTTGTCGTTGTTGTTGTAGTTGTCGTTGTTGTAGTAGTCGTCGTTGTCGTGGTTGTTGGAGCACATGGAGTAGTTGTAGTTGTTGTTGTTGTCGTTGTTGTTGTTGTTGTCGTTGTTGTTGTAGTTGTCGTTGTTGTAGTGGTTGTCGTTGTTGTAGTAGTTGTTGTGGTAGTTGTCGTTGTTGTGGTAGTTGTCGTTGTTGTGGTTGTTGGAGCACATGGAGTAGTTGTAGTTGTTGTTGTTGTCGTTGTTGTTGTCGTTGTTGTTGTCGTTGTTGTTGTAGTTGTCGTTGTTGTAGTGGTTGTCGTTGTTGTAGTAGTTGTTGTTGTTGGAGCGCAAGGGGTGGTTGTTGTTGTTGTTGATGTAGTTGATGTAGTAGTTGTTGTTGTCGTGGTTGTTGAAGCACAAGAAGTAGTTGTAGTTGTTGTTGTGGTAGTTGTAGTTGTCGTCGTCGTAGTTGTTGTAGTAGTTGTCGTTGTTGTAGTTGTCGTTGTTGTCGTTGTTGTAGTAGTCGTCGTTGTCGTGGTTGTTGGAGCACATGGAGTAGTTGTAGTTGTAGTTGTCCTCGTCGTAGTTGTTTTAGTAGTTGTCGTTGTTGTAGTTGTTGTTGTGGTTGTTGGAGCACATGGAGTAGTTGTAGTTGTTGTTGTTGTCGTTGTTGTTGTAGTTGTCGTTGTTGTAGTGGTTGTCGTTGTTGTAGAAGTTGTGGTTGTTGGAGCGCAAGGGGTGGTTGTTGTTGTTGGTCCACTAGGAGTGGTTGTTGTTGTTGGTCCACTAGGAGTGGTTGTTGTTGTAGTCGTAGTTAATTTTGAGCCACAGGACGGAGTTGTCGTCTTTACGTTGCCTGAGCATGGAGTTGTGGTGGTTACGCATGGTGGAGCCGCTGTCGTCTTTTTGCATGGCTCTGCTGTATCTCTAGCTAAGTTCGGCTGAATCTCAGCACTTTCCGTGCAGCCAGGATTGTATGTCACACACCGCCTAGCTTTAAAATCATAGAACTTGGGACAAGAGTACTTACTGGCCACACCATTTTGGCATTCGTAAAACTGGGAACAGCTGCCGGGAACCATAGTGCGAATACCGTTGGCTTTGCCACGGCAATATATTTGACCTTCACCATATAACCGATCCATGCTGGCACCCGAAGTGCAGCTGGCGGTAACTGCAAGCACGAGCAACGCAAAAGCTAAGAAAAATGTGAAAAGATAACAATTAGCCTAAAATCCTGTGATTTTTCCAGTTGATATATTGGATTCTACTACCATAAAAGTTCCGCATTTTGTCCTTTTCACAAACTCTAAGCTATATAAAACTTGCAATTAAAACTTGACACAAGTTTGCGATTGAATGCGATACAGTGATTTTTGGCAAACAGTGGTGCTGCTATTTATACTGTGCAAAACGTATCAATTTACTAAATGACAATTAAATTTTTGGCGGCTGGCCTCATTAGTAAAGTAGCCGAACACATTGTTCTTGGCCTTTGATAATACAATTGGCAAAAAAGATTTTTATCACGACGCTGCATACATATGTTTGCTATTCAGATACTATGATCTATATTTAAAATTGTATTGATAATGGAATTCGACCTGTTGCCAAAACTTGTATATCTAGTTTCTTTAATACCAAAAGTGCAAATTTTCGCACCGAAAGAAACTCCAGTTTTACCGTTCTTATCAATCCCCCAAGTAACCCAACTCAAAATACTAGGACTATCAATACAATAAATACAGATGGGACTTACACATAAAACACATCCAACACATCGCTTAACAACAAACTGAACATAATAAAATGTTTAGCAAGCCCTAAGTTCTGCAACACCCTCACACTTGTTAACATAACAAAGGCAACACTCATAGCCAAAATAGATTACGCCAAATTCATTTATGGGCACGATCCTTGGTCTTCGCTAAACAAATTAAAAACAATACAAAATGCAGGAATACGCACAGCCCTTGGCCCTCTTCCCTCAACACCCATCCCCAATATACTTTTTGAATCCAATCTACCTACAATAGAGCAAAAAAGACATCTAATGACAGCCAAAGCATCCAAAACAATTTTCCATAGTGTTGACTCTCCAATCCACAAATTTGCCAATGAAATAAAGCACCAAAACTATAAGAAACTAAAATCCACATTAGAAAATTTCACTTCATTTTGCAAGGAACATCACCAGAAATATACCAAAAAATGGTCCTAGAACATAAAGACAAACACAAACAACATAAACATATATTCACCGACGGCTCCCTGCAACATTAAACTGCCTTATTCGTCATAACCACCAATACCGTAATCCAAAAAACAGGCATCCTACCCACTACTTCTCCATCCTTTCCGCAGAAACGATAGCCATTCTTGAAGCAACAATGCTAACAAGAAGCAAGAAAGGTAATTTCATAATATGCTCTGACTCCCCATCAGCTATCCAATCAATCCATTAATGAGATCAATACTATCAAAAACCAACACCAAAATAAAACTGCTCTGGAGCTGGATCTGGCAACGAACTTCCCGACCAAACCGCCAAATCCACAATAAATATCCCTCGCCACAACACTTCCAACTTTAACTGTACTGATATAAACAAATTCCTTAAAAATAACTTATTCTAAAAACTTAAAAAACAACATAGATTGCTGCAACATATGATACCAACAGTTAAACAGCAATCTAACACACACAGGACACTAGATCAAAAACACTAAGCAAAAATACATAATTCGGATAGACTAAAACAAAAATTCTAAGACTTACATTAGATTAGAACACACAAGGTTCACTCAAGAACACTGCATCAACCCGAACGACATAACACCCTGTCCAAACTGCAACTTAACATCCGACCAAAACATAAAACACGTACTAAAAAACTGCCCTGCAACCCACATTAGAGAAGAAAAATTATGCCCCATAACAATCCTTGCATACCCAACTCCAAGAAACCTCTCCATGATAATAAACTACCTTTACTACAACCAGGGCCGCAGAGAGAAAATCAGGGCCCGGGTGTAACCATGTTCGGGCCCCCTACTTCCCTTCAAATAAATCCGCTATTTTCGACTGTGATGTACCGCGGGGAAACCCACCCGTCGTAAGTTCCGACTATTTTTAATTAGTCGTAACTCTCAGATAAATAAATAAATTTGCTTAAACATACAAAAAATTAAAACACATTAAGCACTGGCAAACTACACAACAACATTTAATGTTTAGTAAATTGTCAGGCCTAAACTTATCAGTAGCAGACTTTCTAAATTATTTTCTATTCTCAGACAAGGCGTACAAACTAATGATACTATCTTGGCTCAATTCTTAGAATTTAGTAAGTCAAATGAAACCAATGATAGCGAACTAAAAGATGTGGGTAAAATTATCAACTATAAAAAATGTCGAAGGGTCTATTTTTGTTTTGTAATGTAATGAACCTAGTTAATTGGCATTGAAGGGTAAATGTTTACTTAAGCTATCGGGCCCAAAACGCGCTAAAACTACATAAATTTGGTATCAAACGAAAGACACTGTAATAGTTTAAAAAAAAAAAAAAACAAAAAAACATGGCAAAATTCGATGGTTTCACCATATTTCGGGTCCTGCGAATCGAACTGCATCATTAGTTTTTTAAGTTATCACAATGGTTGCATACAAAATGTTTTGCAGAAGTTTTTCATCAAAGTTGCCATTTTTTTGAAAAGGATGTTTTTTTCATTTGCTTCTAACTTCTAAAATATTCATTTTACAAACTTTCTTTAGCAAATTTTCTTAGAATTGAAAGAGCTACAAATGTTGGGAAGACATCTAGCCTCTAAATCCATCCGTTCCCGAGCTTTGGGACAAAATGTAAAAAAAATGTACTCTTGACCCAATTTTTTTATGTTTTCTTTCTCGCATTTTGCTAATATTGAAAATTTTCCATTCGAATCTGGATCATTATATGAGAATTTACTATGCTCAATGGCAGCAAAAGAAACACCAGACCTATCTAATTCACGATTTATAATATAACCATTTAATCAAATTGAATTTTTATACCCTTGCAAAAAGGGTATATAAAGGGTAATTTTAGTCAGTCAGTGTGCAACGCATAGAAGGAAGCATTTTCGACCATATAAAATATATATATTCTTGATCAGCTCGACGAGACAAGTTCAAATAGCCATGTCCGTCCGTCCGTCTGGATCGACGCGATCTCCTCCTAGACCGTAAGAGCTAAAAAGCTGAAATTTTGCATATAGGCTTGTATATACTGCAGGGGTTGTATATCTCGGATTCAGTCGGATCGGACCACTATGTCATATAGCTGCTATACAAACGACAAAGTCACGAACAGTGACTTTTCTCAATAACTTCGTTATTTTCTGAGCTATTGTCGAGAAATTTAATTTTGGTGAGTTTATTATACTAACAACCGACTGTGCCTAATTTGATCAAGATCGGGTGAATATATCATATAGCTACCATAGGACCGATCGGTCGAAAACAGTGACTTTTCTCAATAACTTCGTTACTTTTGAAGCAATTGTCATGAAAATTTATATTTCTTAGTTTAGCATAACTATTAATGACTGCCAAATTTGATTAAGATCGGGCGACTATATCGTATAGCGCCCATAGGAACAATCGGTGGTGAACAGTGACTTTGATCAATATCTTCGTTATTTCTTTAGCCGTTCTTTCGCAAACATTAGACCTTTTACACAAAATACTTACAAGGGTATACAAACTTTGACGCGGTCAAAGTTAGCACCGGCCCTCTGGTTTTTACATAATTTGTCCCAATTTTATTCCACTCTTCCTGTAAACGTGACTTCAAAACTGTAATCGAAGATATGGCCGTTTTGAGCACTCTGCGGTCCAACTCATCTCATAAATTCTCAATGGGATTGAGATCTGGCGACTGAGGTGGAGTGTCGAGAACTTTTGGACAGTTGTAAAGCAACCATGACCTGACTTTGTGCGGTTTGTGTTTAGGGTCATTATCTTGATACAGCTTGAATGTATCACTTATTCCCATTTTAGCTGCCAATTGCTTCAAATTATTTTTTAAAATGTTTAAATATGAATCTTGGTTCATAATTCCATCTGTAATAACACGCTCTCCAACTCCATGAGCGGAAATGCAGCCCCAAACCATGACATGACCTCCGCCGTGTTTCACAGGTTGGTTTCAAATGTTTTTTTCAGCTCCGTGTTGGGCTTTCGCCACAGCATGGTCTTACCGTCACTTCGAAACAAGTTAAATTTACTCTCGTCGAAGAAAATAACATCATCCCACAAAATTTCATCCATCTTGGAGTACTCCTGTGCAAAATTCTTCCTCAATTTGCGATTGCGCTCACACAGCAAAGGCTTCTTTCGAGCAATTCGTCCGTTGTACCCTTGTTTTTTAATGGTACGACGAATTGTTTGTGCTGAGACGACCTTTCCATGATCGGCGGACTTTGGCACTCCTTTTTGTTTTATTGAGGCAACTCTTCCCTCATTTCGGAATCTCCGGACAATATGTCCAACAGTGTTTGGCTTCATTTCCAAAATTCTACTTATCTCCTTATAAGTTTTGCTCTCTAAATGTAGTTGGAGCACCACTTTTCGGTGCTCCTAAACAATTAAACTTTGGCGTGTGCTTGAAGTTAAATTTTGTGTGCTATATGTTTCTTTTTCGGGGAAAACCATATTCCATGAATATTTTTGACTGGGAGTTGCCACAGTATTTAATTTAACCATTACGCAAAAAGCCGAATATTTATGTAACGCTGAATGTGGGACTTTGTTTTGTTTTTGGATATTTTCTTTTTTAGTTTTGAATAAAATTTATTGTAATACGCCTCTATGGATAGAAAACATTCTAAACTATTACTTAGCATTTAAAATTTTTTAATTCCAGCTAAATTAAGTAGACTTACTTGCGCTCAAAGTCGAGCAAAAAAAAAAAACCGAATATTAATGTGATTCATTATACATAGATATTGGCCTCTTCACCATTAATAACGGGGAATCAAATAAAAAAATGTTGTTACTCTACGCCTAACCAACGGGCATGTGATTTTTGTATGTACTTATCGAGAAAATATCAGATTTGTCGTTTGGGTCTTTCAAACTCCGTTGTTGAGTAACGTTTAGCTTTTATTTCTTTACTAGGTGCGTTGGTATCGCTCACCACTGCCACATACGCACGCATTCACGAGGTATGCACCTCCTGAATTTATAATTCCTTTAACAGTGGACTCGGGAATGTCCACAAACTCAGCTATTTTCCTTCGAGAATGTCCTTCTTTGAAATGTTTAAGGACCAGTTCCCGTTTTTCCATCGATGTACGCTTTCCCATGGCTCTAACACGTGCTTTGTCGGAAAAAATCGAATGAAAAGTGCAAAATCTACTTACGGACATAACAACTAAAGCAAACGTCAAAAAATAACCGTTATTCTAAGAAATGAATGATCGCAGCTGTTGAATAAAGTCATTGGGTCGAATAAGCTGTGACATAGAATTGTTCTTTTTTTTTAGTTTTTGTTAACCCTATCGTAAAATTGAAATAATATATAATAAATGAAGATTGTTTTCTTAAGTTTAAACATTAACAATCATAACTGCATTTAATTTTTGTTAATATCACCACTGGGAAAAAAGTTATGTTGCTTTAAAGTTTGAAATATGAGGTGGGTCGAATAAGCTGTGAGCCACTGTAGCTAAACTGTTTGCCACGCAGACCGAGTGGATGATGCCAACTATGTATGTACATAAAAAACAGTATTTGGATTTCACTCAGCTTCTGCCTGTTATTTATTTAATATAACTGTTGAATTGATGAAGCTCATATTCAATTAAAGTTTTCTATTGTTTAAGTTTAATTTTATATGTTGATTATTTATTTATTCTTTGATTACTTTCTGACTGCAACACAGGGACCACATGCACACAGTTCAAGTTTTCACAACAAAAGAGGAAGTTAAAAAGCAAGTGTGACCAGTCATTAAAAGATGGCAGTATTGTGTAATCAATGATAGTATTGCGTAATGTTGTTATTTGATAACAGAATAGGGGTATTCCAACACGCCCCCCTCAAAAACAACATTAGCAATTAAAACTATTTTAGAACAAGATTAATATTCAATTGCTACCTTATACTAATGTGGTCGGTGTGCACTCTCTCTGGGAATGTTAGGTGATCTAGCATTTGCTCGGGGATGCGAGGGAAAACCCAGAAAAATCTCGATCAGATCACTTTAAAAATAAAATTACTTTGACAATTCATAATTCGGTTAAGATCAAAAAAAAAAAAATTAATAATTCAATTAGTTCTCCTTGTACGGCATCAGTACACGACGATCACTCTTCCTGTAGTATTCCCAATTAGTTTCGTAATTCTGCAAATCTTCCAGCAGGAAGTGGATTGGTGAAGACATCAGCAAGTTGGTTATCTGTACAATTATACTCAAGGCAAATCTCATTATTTTCTATCTTTTCTCTTAAGAAATGATATTTTATATCAATATGTTTTGCTTTTTTATGACATGAGGGATTATTCGCAATGCTAATACAACCTTGGTTGTCTTCATTAATTTTAATGGGGTTTTCAAGTTTTATATTTACGCTATTTAAAAGAGACTTTAGCCAGAGGGCTTCTCTAACAGCTTCAAATAGAGCCATATATTCAGCTTCAGTTGATGAAGATGCCACTGAGTTTTGTCTTTTTGTATTCCAACAAATTAGATTAGAATCAAACATTTTAAATAAGTATCCAGATGTACTTTTTCTATCAATCTCATTACTACCCCAATCAGAATCTACATAGCCAACTAAAACATTTTCAAATGATGTATTCTTTTTAAAAACAAGTTTTATATTAATAGTTTTAAATATCTAACAACCCTTTTTAAACATTGCCATAACTCAGCATTGTTCTTGCTACTATACCTACTCAGGATATTTATGTCAGTAGCTAGATCTGGACGTGTACATAGCATTATGTACATTAAACAGCCAATAAGATTCCGACAAGGAGCGTTGCAATCCTCATCTGAGTTAAGAAGCTCATAATTGAGTTTATTCATTAGGGGAGTACTGATAGAATTGCAACTATCCATGTCAAATTTATTTAAAATTCTTTTCACATATGCAGCTTGACTTAAATATATTTTGTCTTCATTCATTTCAATTCTGATACCAATGAAATGTCGTATCTCATTTAAGTCAGTCATTCTAAACCTCTCACTTAAATATTTTTTGAAACTATTAATTTTAATCATATCTCCTGACGCTATTACTAGGTCATCAACATATTATAACACATATATGTTTTTCCCAATATCACCTCTATCAAGAATATATATACAGCGATCAACCGGAGAGTTTACAAAATTGAATTCTATTAATGCTAGCTCAAATACTTGAAACCAGCACCTAGCTGCTTGTTTAAGCCCATATATGGCTTTGTTAAGTTTGCATACATGTCCAGCATTGCGCGGTACGCCTTGTGGAGGTTTCATGTATATTTTCTCCTTTAATGTACCTACCATTGAGAAAAGCTGTCTTAACATCCATCTGATGGACTTTCAAATTAAACTGAAATGCTAATGATAGTATGAATCTGAAACTCGCAATTCTAGCAACAGGGGCAAAGGTTTCCTCGTAATCAACTTCCTACTGTTGCGTAAAACCTCTTGCAACCAGTCTTGCTTTATATTTGATTGGAACGCATAGTTCATTATATTTAATCGAAAATACCCATCTACAATATTTTTGTTTTCTGGTTTTTTTTTATTGTCCAGGTGTTATTAACTTCATGGGCATTCAACTCTGTCTTTATTGCTTCCTCCCAATCAGTTTTATCATTTCTATGTAATATTTCTTCAATGGAACTTGGGACTTCATCAAAAATTGAATGTGCATTTAATATAAAATTATTTACAGTTTCATTATTCTCCTTATAGGATACCCTTGGTTTGGATTTTAACCTTTCACTTTTTCTACTAATTACATTAGTATCCTTTTTCAATTCGAAATCATTACACGGCTGATCAGCTTTTTCACAATCCGTACTATCATTCGGGATATATAATTCCCTACTATTATTCAGGAGATCAGGTTTTCTTTTTTTATTCGCTCTATCATATTCCGTACTTTCATTCGGGTTGAATTGATCACCTTCCTTACTTTCATTCGGGTTGAGTTGATCCTTACTTCCATTCTGTAAATTGAGCTGATCTCTTTCCATACTTTCATTCGGAAAACTAAGCTGATCACATTCCGCATTTTCTTCTAGGATTTCTTTTTGACTCCTACTCTCTTTCAGAAAATTTGTTTCAAATTTCACTGCTCTAGAGTAAATCATGTTAGTTTCATCTACAACGACATCCTTTGCAACAATAAATTTTTCTTTAATGGCATCCCACAATTTGTCCATTAGGTTCATACCCTACAAAAATGGCTTTGAAAGATTTTTTATCAAATTTATCTTTTTTTATTTTATGGTGCACATAGACGGTCGAACCAAATACTCTTAAGAACTTTAAGTTGGGCTTCTTATTGTGCCACCGCTCATATGGGGTTATTTTACTGTCAAGGAGTGCTCTGCTTGGAACTCTGTTGATTAAGTATGTTGCAGTTAGTACAGCTTCACCCCAGACACATTTGTCTAATTTTGGTCCATTAACACGGGCTTTCTCTGTTATAGTTCTTATTATTCGCTCCAAAACACCATTTAACTGAGGTTTATGTGGCACAGTCAAATGATAACTTATCCCTTTTTATACCATACACCCATAGGGTGAAATGGTATATTAAAGTCGCCAAAATGTATGTAACAGGCAGAAGGAAGCATCTCCGACCCCACAAAGTATATATATTCTTCATCAGGATCAAAAACCGAGTCGATCTAGCCATGTCCGTCTGTCCGTATGAACACCTAGATCTCGGAGACTGTAAGAGCTAGAGCCACCAAATTTGGTATGTAGACTCGTGTAGTATGTAGAGTGATCAAGTTTATTTTAAATTTTTGCCACGCCCCTTTCCGCCGCCGCAATTTAAAAAAAGCGTTTATCTCAAAAACTATTCCAGCTAGAGACACCATATTTGGTATGTATATTCGCTTAGTAAATGGACACATTTTGTATGTATAAAAATTTTGCCACGCCCTTTTCCGCCCCCGTAATTTGAAAAACTTGATTATCTCCCGTACTTTTTTACCTTATGCAATCAAATTTGGCACACTTAAATTTAATACTAATATCTATCAAAATACCAAATTTGATCAAAATCGGATAAAAAACAGTCGAGTTATGCATATAAACGTTTTTCCATAAGGCCGGAGTTGGCCGTTGGCTGGTGGGGGCGCTAGGGTGCTCGTATGATTGAGTGAGCGAGATACTAAGATATGCTTGTAAGAAGCATGTGAAAATGCATTTGTTTAATAAAGTTGAAATATTTGCTTTACTGGTGTATGGTATACCTAAGTCGGCGAGACGACTTACTTACTTCATTGTTTTCATCATGAACGCGAAACCGTGGCCCGATGTTTGCCCTTATAAATGGTAACAATTCTTTTTATATGCCCCTCTTTGCCACAGTAATGGCATTTAACGCTAATTCTTGCTTTCCCCTTAAAAAATTTCTTTTGTTGTGTGTATTTAGCTTTCACTATCCCACTATTATTATAAAAATATTTTCTGTTGCTTACGACTGCCTTCATGACTTTTCGCCTTGTATCCGTACCTTCATCTCTTAGCTTGGTCTAATAGTCTAACAATTTAATTTTATTGAAAAGTACTTTCTATCTGGCAACTCTTACAATTGTACAACTCTTAGGTACATTTGTACCATTTCTAATTACTCATTAAACAGTCTTTTATCATCTTGCAAACTGAACACACGACTTTAAATAGGTTATGGGCCCAGGCCACGCATACAAAAAAAGACAAAAGAGGAATGACCAATATATGTATATCCGTGTGAGAAGTTAAGGGGCCGCGAAAACTACGATGTTTGGAAGCGGCAGGCCCAATCTTACCTAGTGATCAAAGGTTGTTGGAGTGTGGTGTGTAATGGACCATCAGAGAAGGAAGCGTCACTAGACGAGAGAGCTCGCGGAGATTACGCTGATGATTGAGTCGACCAACTAACAAAGCAAAGTTAAATAACCGTTTTGGGAAAACAGTTTGAGTCGACCAACTAACAAAGCAAAGTTAAATAACCGTTTTGGGAAAACAGTTATTTGCTACGCATGCGGTGGTAAAGGGCATATGCGAAAAGTATGCCCAAGCGTAGTGCAAGAAGAGAGAAGCGATGAAGAGAAAGCAGCTCTTGCATACAATACTTCGCTCTTAGTAAATGCAAATCCACATTTAGGCAAGAGCGAAACTGAGTGGTACATTGATTCTGGTGCTTCAACTCACATGACCACTAACCATAGAATACATAGATGCGTCAAACTCAAGATTTTTTGATTACAAACGCTAGCCTGAGCCTGGAACCCCAGAGAACTTCGGCAAAAGCCGAACAGCCTAGAATCCCAGAGAGCGGCCGCAGCGAGAGCGAAAAACGTTTGCTCGCAGCAGTGTCGCTACGCATCGAAGAACGATGAACGCACGTCTGTATCGCTGTGTTCTCGTTTTGCATATGTATGTGTACACTCGTCGGTACATGTGTGACGTGAAGTTGTACAACATCGTATTTCAATCGCTCGCTCGCAGACTTTTTGAGTTTTCGACGAGCTAGCGACGATGCGAAAATGAGATGCGTGCTTAACTACAGAACTCGACGGCACTTTTTAAAGTGTCGACGTGGCTCTGTTGTTAGTGTGCTCGCTAGGCGATCGGTCAGCCGGGGTTCGACTCCCAGCTTGGTCGAAGTTTTTCATAATGCTTTTGTATATTTTTTGATACATTTTTATTTACTTTTAATACCCTTGCAGAGGGTATTATAAAATTGGTCAGATGTTTGTAACGCACAGAAGGAGACGTTTCCGACCCCATAAAGTATATAAATTCTTGATCAGCATGAGAAGCTGAGTTGATATAGCCATGACCGTCTGTCCGTCCGTCTGTGCGTATGCGTTTTACTCAGCCGTCTTAAGAGCTATCGGGATGAATTTTTTTTTGGGGTTTTTTATTACCCGGGTAAGATAAAGTATGAAAATCCTTAGGATCGGACCACTATATCATATAGCTCTAGAAGAAAAAATGTGTACTCAATTAAGGGAAAGTCAGGAAGTTGAGATTTTCAAAAATCTGGCAGAGAACCAAACAGGACGAAAAATTCGCATTTTGCGTTCTGACAATGGGAAGGAATATTGCAACCAAGAGCTTGAACATTTTTTGCAGAATGCAGGTATTCTGCATCAGACTACAGCGCCGTATAACCCTGAGCAAAATGGAGTCGCAGAGCGGATGAATCGCACACTCCTGGACAAAGTGCGCTGCATGTTGCTGGACTCAGCATTGCCCAACATTTATTGGGCCGAAGCCGCTAACACTGCAGCTCATATAACTAACCGAATGCCTTGTCGTGGGAATAGCTCATCTCCTGAAGAACTTTGGGCTGGATCTAAGCCAAACTTAAAGTTAAAGGATCTAAAGCGAATATTTGGTTGTACAGCATTGGCTCATATCCCAAAGCAAAAGCGTGGGAAGCTATATGCTAAATCTGAAGAATGCATTTTTGTAGGATACAGCGACACTTCGAAAGCATATCGTCTGTACAGGAAATCTGATCGTAAATTTTTAATAAGTAAGGACGTCGTTTTCATCGAAAGTAATTGCAGAGACTCAACACAGCATTTTGGCGAAATGGGCACCGTAGAGGATAATTGCAGAGACGGTAAACAGTCCCTGAAAGCAGAACCTTTGTATCAAGAAGACCTGCTAAAGCAGTCTACGTCAGAGTTTGAGTCGTGGAATACGGATACAGAAAAAACGGTCGATGCTGATGAACTAAAGATTCATTGGAAGACGCAATGAAGTCGGAAATGCTCTCTCACGAATTAAATAACACTTGGACGCTAACGGAATTATCAAAGGGCAAAGTGGCGATACAGTCAAAATGGGTTTTTAAAACAAAACGAGAATCTGGGGACTTGGTGCCTCGCTATAAGGCAAGACTTGTTGTTCAAGGATTTTGTCAGAAAGAGGGTATTGACTACACGGAGACGTTTGCACCAGTCGTGCGATACACTTCCATGCGAGTGCTGTTGGCTGCAGCTGCTAAGTATTGGTTTGACAATTTATCAACTGGATGCTGTGACAGCTTTTCTTAATGGCGATTTACAAGAAGAAATCTACATGCGTCAGCCTGAAGGCTTCGACGATCAATCAGGAAAAGTCTGTCGCCTCAATAAATCGCTCTACGGGCTTAAGCAGGCAAGCAGAGTCTGGAATGAAATGCTGAACAAGGTTCTACTAGGCTTTGGTCTTCAACGTGGCGAAGTGGATCAGTGTGTATACCATTACGTAACTGGATCCACCATGGTATATGTGGCAGTATATGTTGACGATATATTAATTTTCAGCAACAACAAACAAATGGTAGCTAAAATCAAGGGCGAGCTATCCCAGAAATTTAACATGAAAGATATAGGCGAAGTTTCGTCGATTTTGGGCATGTGTGTTCGACACAATAAGACCGAAGGCACAATAAAAATTGATCAATCTAATTATATTGCAGGAATTCTAAAAAAATTCGGAATGGATGATTGCAAAGCAGTGTCAACGCTGGTGGATGTCGCACAAAGTCTTTCAGCTGACATGGCACCCAAGTCTGAAGCCGACATTGAAGATATGAAGAAGGTTCCGTACCTAGAGGCTATTGGCTATTAGAATATACGGCAGCAGTATCTGCCATCCAAGAAGCCATATGGTTATTGCGCCTGCAGAAGGAACTTTATCTCATTGATACCAATAAGATCGTGCTATGTTGTGACAACAAGAGTGCGTTGCACATCATAAGGAATAATTCATTTTCTCAAAGAACGAAACATATAGATATAAAAGTCAAGTTTATTAGAAAATGGTTGACCAATGGCTCTATCCGAATAGAGTACATTCCTACCGAGGACATGCCGGCAGATGCACTAACAAGTCCCAGCTTCTAAAACAGCGTTGTTAGGATCCAGAATGGGGTTAACCTAATTTCTTAATTAAACAAAAGAATTGTCATTATCAGAATATTAATATTATATCTGCCAGATATTCAATTAAGGGGGTATATTGAAAAGTACTTTCTATCTGGCAACTCTTACACCCTATATTTGTACCATTTCTAATTACTCCTTACTCATTAAACAGTCTTCTATCATCTTGCAAACTGAACACACGTCTTTTAATAAATTTTTACAAATGCTAATGATAGAGTAGTGATTACACCATGCAAAATTCCACGTGCCGTGATGTCGCCTGCGGCAAAGTTTAAAAAAGAATCGCCTAAATTTTGAATTAATGTGCTTTTCGCCAATATCTCCGCATTTTCCCAAGTATCATCTACTTCGTTAGGCATTGGATTATCAATTACTTTAATGACTTTTAATTCGGTAAATAAAGCCCTAAGTCTAAATTTCCATGTAGAATATTTTTCCCCACAGAAAGGCTTAATATTATACTTATTCTTTTCCATTTCCAACGTACGTATTATATACGTATATGTATACAACAAAAAAAGGAGATGCACGCACAAATAAATTTCACAATTTTTTTTAATTTTATATTTTCTTTAAATTGGCATGGACTGGGCCAATAACCTGTTGAATTGATGAAGCTAATATTCAACTAAAGCTTTCTATTGTTTAATTTTATATGTTGATTATTTATTTATTCTTTGATTATTTTCTGACTGCAACACCGGGACCACATGCACACAGTTCAAGTTTTCACAACAAAAGAGAAAGTTAAAAAGCAAGTGTGACGGTCGTGTTTTTGCATATGTAGCTCCTGAGTTTTTATTAATATTTATTGTTTTTTCTAAATTTTTAATTGTGCTTAGCTTGTGTACGCTTTCACTGGTGTTGTTTGCTTGACACCCTTGTGTTTTATTTCCATAATTCGATAAATTAAATAGTTTAAACAGTTTTTTCTGTTTCGTGATTAGTGTTTGGTGCATCTAATTTTTTTTCTTTTTATTTTTTTCTCTTGTCATTGCTTCTGCAGTTGCTCCCCTCATCGCCCCCATCATACCATCAGTGCTAGTGGCTTTGTTGGTCTCTCTGCTTTGTGCTCAGCTTCTCTCCCGCGTAATCACTTTTGTAAGGCCTATATATACTTACATATGTATATATATAAATTTATTTTTTTTTTGCCTTGTGTTTCTTTTGGCTTTATAATGGCTTATTGTCTACCTACTTGCAAGCATTCTGATCGTTTTGATGATCAGTATAGAGCAATATCTTGTTGGCTTTGCGATAATCTTATTCACTTAAAATGTGCTGGCCTCAATGGCCGCGACTACGACAAATTTTCTGGTTTGTCTGTGTCTAAGCCTGAGCGTTGCATAATGCGCTGGACTTGCCCATCTTGTGCCAGCCAGCAGCTTGATTTTAGCCGTATGTATAGGGATCTTCGTTTAAAGTTTCTTTCTTTAAACAAACTGGCCAAACAGCTGTCTAACGAGTGTGACTCTAGCGTGCATTTATTGTCGCAATTCAAGTTTGTTCCACCTTCTGAGAAGTTGCCCAAGAAATGTACCCTTGAGTTGCCTCGGAAGCAGTCGCCAGCACTCTCTATTACATCGTCTCCCATTTTACTTTCGCCTACACCATCTTCTTATCCCTCTTTATGCTCTTCTTTTCAGATTGAAGTACCCATTACAAGCCCTGGTGTACATCAATCTATCCCTCACGGGAACTCTGATCAATCACAGGATCATGCTGGCTCTCAATCACTTGCGGATCCCAATGCTCCTCCGCCTCCACTAACTGTAGTGCCTCATCGCAAACAATTATTTATCTCTAGGCTTGCTCCTGATACTTCTGAGTCGTCTGTGGCAGCTTACATTGGTAATATATGCCCTGCTAAAGTTTTAATTCAAAAGTTTAAGTTTTCTAGGCCTCGCGAAATCTCCTCTTTTAAAATTACAGTACCCAATGAGTATTTCTCAGCTATGGTTGACACTAATTTCTGGCCAGAGGTCCTAGTTGTACACGAGTTTGCGCCCAATAAGGGCTCCCGTCCGTTGCCTGTCCACCTTCCTAATTTATCTTCTGCTTCAAAAAAACTAATAACGTCTAGTCTTTGCATTCATTATCAAAATGTAAGAGGACTTCTTACCAAGCTCTCGAACCTGTTCTGCGATAGCCAAACCTTTTCGGCTGACATATTAGCTTTTTCTAAAACTTGTCTTAACTCCTCTGTTTTGGATAATGAAATTATTTCTAATAACTTTATTTTTTATAGGCTTGATCGTGTTGGTCGTCGTGGCGGTGGAGTACTCATTGCTGTTAACTCGAATCTGTGTTCAAGTGTTGTGACGAATGATGTATGTATGTATGATGTACTTATGTATGTATACATAATCAACAACTTTCACTCGTTGCAGAGGACGGATGTGTTTTTTTTTTGCGCTTATCAACTTTTATTTTTTCTCGCGATTATTTAATATTTATTATTTAAGTATTTACTTTTACATAACTCTTAAATTATCGGTTTAATTAATAATAATTTCAACATCCGAATTTTATTTTCATTTCGCGAATTCTTGCTGTCGCTTTTGTTTAAATTTAAATAAAATCAAAACTTACAACAATACTTGCATTAGCGGTGTTGTTGTTTTGTTTATCTCTTTTGCTCTTGTGTCTTTACCGTTTTAACTAACTCTCGCGCTCTTGCGTACAAATTGTTGTTGCATGTGTTCAATTTGTCGCGCTCTCCCGCTCTTTCCTATTCTTGATTGATTTGCGCTCTCGTCTTTTGCCTACCCGCGACTCTGTGATACGTGTTTTTGTTTTTGTGTTTTTTATTCTTTAGTTGTGAAGGCTTACTCTGCACATTAACCCTTGTGTCAGAACTGGTCAGTATATTCTTATACACAGATTTTTTACCTTTAGAATTTTTATTTTTTTGTATTTCCTTTTGTAATTAAATTAAACTTTTTGATAAAATGGTTGTCTGCTCAAAAAATAATTGCATAGTTGCCACTAATGCGGTTGACTCCCATGATTATATTCTTTGTTGGTTGTGTGACAATGCGGTTCACGTTAAGTGTGCAGGTTACACAGGCAGAATCAAGGAGTCTATTGCTAAAGGTGGTGGCTTAAAATATGGATGTGATGCTTGCCGGGAGGTCGAGAATGAGATGCGCTCTTTCATGAGGCGGACTAGAGATAGTTTTGACACTTTAAGGGCAGGTTTTAATAAACTCCAAGCGGTGGAGACTCAGTTCAGAAGTTTATCGCTTATGAATGAGTCTCCGAAACGTAAAAGGACCAGTCCTTGGGGTGTTTCTGTATCTGTAGATCCGCCAGCGTCTCTTATCGTCCCCGACCGGTCTCATGCACCGTCCACTCCTAATGTACAGCAATTGATATCGTTTAAGAGCCCGGTTGTGAATGCTATTAGTAATGAATTACCGGTATCACCTGGGAATGATCTCTTAAAAACGATGCCTATTGTAGTGTCCGATGTGTCTGGGCAATTACCCATTCCAATGGAAATTGCCGATAGTTCTAAAAGTATCGAGGGCCCCGTGAACAAGTTGACTGCTGCAGTGGGTGACTTGTCCAACGTTACTGCTGCGGCTGACGCTTCGGGACCGGGGAATATTGCGGTGGAGAAGTTTAAATTTTCTAATTCTCGGGACATTTTGTCCTTTAAAATTAGTGTTTCTGCCAATATCTTCGACACTATATGTCGAGAAGATTTGTGGCCTAAACATATAATAGTTAAGGAATATACTGTAAAAAAAAAAAATCGGCAACCGATTCGCTTGCCTACAACAACAACTAATACTATTCCTGCCACATCAGCATCTGTTGGTGTGTCAAAAAACTAGCTTCGTCCCTTAACCTGGGTTACCAGAACATTAGACGACTGAAATCTAAACTTCCTAATCTCTATGTAGATAGTCTTTCTTTTGAGCATAACATTCTAGCTTTTACAGAGACGTGGCTAAAACCTGATATTGCTGATGCATCGGTTTTTTCCACAAATTTTTCTATATTCAGACGTGACCGGATTTCTCGCATAGGTGGTGGCGTTCTGATAGCTGTTGATGCTGCTTTATCATCTGAAATGATTCAATTTTCTAGTACCCAGGAGATTGAGTTTGTCGGTGTTAAAGTAAATTTTAAATCTTTTAATGCTTTCATTACTTGTTCCTATATTCCACCATTGTCAGACATGGTGGTATATTTAAACCATTTAGAGGCAATTCAGTTTGTCTCCTCTTTAGTTTCGAGTCAAGACATGCTCATAGTTGTAGGTGATTTTAATTTACCCGCTTTAGCATGGTCACTAACAGATGAATCTACCACGTTGCTGCCCTCTTTGTCACATGACTTTATTGATGGCCTTCTAGGCTTATCTTTATCCCAAGTCAATCCTGTCTTAAATTTTAATGGAAAATCGTTAGATCTTATTTTTGTATTGGATTCTTCTTATTGTGAGGTTTCTAGGATCGAACCATTTGTTCTTCCAGAACACAAATTTCATCCTACATTAAATTTTAAAATTGATTTGCCCTTGCTTTCACCATTACTTGGTTCAAATGAGTTACCTCTAACTAGGTGCTTTCGAAAGACTGACTTTGCCAGCCTTAATGAAAACATTGCTACTACCGATTGGTCTTATCTGTACAATTGTAGTGATATGAACTCGGCTGTTCGTTTTTTCTATGATACTCTGAATTCACTCTTTGATATTTGTGTGCCTCTTGGTAGGCTGGAGCGGCTTAACAAACCTCCCTGGTTCTCTCGCGAGCTATCCAATTTGAAAAATGTGAAGACACGATATTATAAGAAGTTTCAAAAAACACGTCGTTCATCAGATTATGCTCTGTATACAGTCGCTCGTTCAAAATTCATGATGCTTAATACACAATGCTATAAGAATTATCTTCAGCGGTGTAAGCTTCAGTTTTCTTCTGACCCTAAACAATTTTATAATTTTGTTAATTCTAAACGTAAGACCTCTGTGGACCCATCTTTTTTGTCTTTTCAAAATAAAAAATGAAGTAAGTAAGTCGTCTCGCCGACTTTGGTATACCATACACCAGTAAAGCAAATATTTCAAGCATTTTCACATGCTTCTTACAAGCATATCTTAGTATCTCGCTCACTCAATCATACGAGCACCCTAGCGCCCCCACCAGCCAACGGCCAACTCCGGCCTTATGGAAAAACGTTTATATGCATAACTCGACTGTTTTTTATCCGATTTTGATCAAATTTGGTATTTTGATAGATATATTAAATTTAAGTGTGCCAAATTTGATTGCATGAGGTAAAAAAATACGGGAGATAATCAAGTTTTTCAAATTACGGGGGCGGAAAAGGGCGTGGCAAAATTTTTATACATACAAAATGTGTGCATTTACTAAGCGAATATACACTGCCGATCAACTGAATAGGTTCATGATCTCAGAGGTAGGAATTTGTCCATAATTCCTAAACCAGTATTCCGATTTACACAATTTTTTTTTTCTTTAATTCTAAAATCATATTAGAGTAATACGCTGAAGTACGATTTTCAAAAACATTTGATTTATAATATATTTATTTTATCTTCTGAGAGAGTATCAAAATTAGTGATTTTTATACCCTTGCAAAAAGGGTATATTAATTTTGGTCAAAAGTGTGCAACGCATAGAAGGAAGCATCTCCGACCATATAAAGTATATATATTCTTGATCAGCACGACGAGACGAGTTCAAATAGCCATGTCCGTCCGTCCGTCCGTCTGGATCAACGCAAACTCCTCCTAGACCGTAAGAGCTACAGAGCTGAAATTTTGCATGTAGGCTTGTATATACTGCTGGCGTTGTATATCTCGGATTCAGCCGAATCGGATCACTATATCATATAGCTCCCATACAAATGGCAAAGTCACGAACAGTGACTTTTCTTAATAACTTCGTTATTTTTTGAGCTATTGTCGTGAAATTTAATATTGGTAAGTTAATTTCACATATAAACGACTACGCCAAATTTGATCAAGATCGAATGACTATATCATATAGCTCCCATAGGAACGATCTTTCGAAAACAGTGACTTTTGTCAATAACTTCGTTAATTTTGCCGCGATTGCTTACAAATTAAACATTTGTTAGTTTAATATATCTGTTAATGACTGTGCCAAATTTAATAAGGATCGGGTAACTATATCATATAGCTCCCATAGGAACAATCGGTGGAAAACAGTGACTTTGATCAATATCTTCGTTATTTCCTATGTAGGCCGTTCTTTCGGAAACATTAGCCTTTTTAGCTTAAACGTTTTTCCACTTTGATGGCTATAGGTAAGGAAAGAGTTACCAAAATAATTGCAAGGGTATACAAACTTTGACGCGGTCGAAGTTAGCCCCGGCCCTCTGTTTTTTTCGTTCAACTGAATAGGTTCAACCTATAAAAATATAAATTATGAAACAAACTTAAGATTATTTTCATTTTTTTGGCTCTTAGCTTATATTTAGAACATTTTTAAAGTAATTTTAAATAAGTTTAATAATGCGTGAATCCTCCGCTGTTAGAAATAACTTCAAATACACGATTGGGTAGTGAGGTGTACAAATTTTGAAGTATTTGCAGCGAAATGGTTGTCCAGGCCGCTTTAATTGCTGCAACTAAAGTTTTTTTGGAATCAAATTGCCTGCCTCCTTCATATACTTTGCGCGATAACAACCCCCATACGTTTTCCATTATATTTAAGTCAGGTGAATATGGAGGCCATTCGAGTAAGTCCACCTTCTGAGCCTTTATCCACTCTTTTACCACCCTGGCTGTATGAATGGGAGCGTTATCGTGCTGGTAAGTCCATTGCAAAGTGTGAAAAATATTGGAATAATGCGGAAAAGCAGTCTGAATGATAGATTTGTAGGTTTCCGCGTTCATTTTGGAGGTAACAAACTGAAGTTCGCAAGTGCCAAAAATTGACACCGACCCCCACACCATTACACCTCCCTCACAGCTATGGCGACGGCTCAGGAAATGCTCTTCCTTTCGAAGATCGTGGTAATAATAATTGTACCCATCAGGGCCGTCCAAATTAAATTTTTTTTCGTCCGAAAAAAACACTCTGTGCCATTCGCTTGTCCAGCTCATGACCTTGCGCGCAAAGTGCAGTCGTGAAGCTTTACGTGCATCATTTAACGGTGGTTTTTTTTTTAATTTCATTCGTTTTAAATGTTCAGCCGACGATATCACACGTCTAACAGTAGATACACTGGCTGTAACACCGCAAATTTCTTTAATTTTGGGTGCTGATAGATGGGAATTGGACGCAGCTCACACAATATGCCTCCTGTCTACCGCAGAGGTGGCGTGTTTGACTCCGCCTTTCATGTTTTTGCCGTATTCGGACATGTTTCTTAAAAAATTACCCACAACATTTTGACTCCGTCCAATTTTTTGACCGATTTTGCGTTGGCTAAGTCCACTTTTGTGATAGGCTTCGATTTGGCCTCTTTCATACTCGGATAATTGATCCCCGCGTCCCATTTTTCATTAAATTTAAAGAAAATATATTAAATTAAAAATTTGCATCAAAAATAGGTCGCCACACCGCCAAGTTATACCGCAAACTAAAAATCTTTCAGCTGAACCTATACAGTTGAGCCAAAAAATTGCACATTAATTAGCGAAAGAAATAATAAAACAGAATATGCAAAGTAACGGTACTTAGCGAACGGTTCTTTACTAGCGCACACTGATTGATACAAATATAGAGATGCACTGGATTTCAAAAAACATGCGTTCGATCAATAGGTGATGAAAAAATCATGAAAATGCAAGCATAATTATGTGAACCTATTCAGTTGATCGGCAGTGTACATACCAAATATGGTGTCTCTAGCTAGAATAGTTTTTGAGATAAACGTTTTTTTTAAATTGCGGGGGCGGAAAGGGGCGTGGCAAAAATTTGAAATAAACTTGATCACTCTACATACTACACGAGTCTACATAAAAAATTTGGTGGCTCTAGCTCTTATAGTCTCCGAGATCTAGGTGTTCATACGGACAGACGGACAGACGGACGGACGGACGGACAGACGGACATGGCTAGATCGACTCGGTTGTTGATCCTGATCAAGAATATATATACTTTGTGGGGTCGGAGATGCTTCCTTCTGCCTGTTACATACATTTTGGCGACTTTAATATACCATTTCACCCTATGGGTGTATGGTATAAAAAGCAAGCACTGATCAGGCAATTGCCGATATGTTTGCGAGTTTTTTCAAAACAACTTATTCCTCAACGGAATATCGAGCAAGTCCGTATCCTTATCATTTAAAAAAGGCTAATTGCATTTTCAATCCAGTGATTGATGAAAGTTCTATTCTTAGCGAACTTAAATTAGTTAAACCTGTTTATTCTTCGGGGCCAGATGGTCTTCCTGGATGTGTAATCAGGTTCTGTGCAAACGCATTATGTAAACCCATTTTAAAATGGTTCTATTGTCTGTCGAATCTTCCTCTTTATCATTCCTCTGCATAAAAATGGCATAAAGTCCGAAGCCTCTAACTATAGGGGTATCTCAAAATTGTCCGCTATTCCGAAAGCTTTTGAGAAAATTATAACTTCTGAATTGCAACATTTTTGCAGCTCTATTATTTCGCCATCCCAACATGGGTTTGTGAAACGTAGATCTACAACCACTAACATTTTAGAATTTACATCAATAATTATCAAGGGGTTCAAAAATGCTTTACAAACTGATGTCATATACACTGACTTCAGCAAAGCCATTGATTTTGTTAATCATACTTTATTACTTTCTAAACTGAACGACATTGGGTTTCCACCTCTTTTCCTTTCTTGGGTTCGAGAATATTTAACAAATAGAAAACAGAATGTACTTTTTAAGTCTTCTTTTTCCGATTCCGATGTGACTTCTGGTGTACCTCAAGGTAGTCATCTTGGCCCTCTGCTTTTCACACTATTCATTAACGATCTTCCATCAGTCAATGTTCATTCGCGTGTGCTTATGCATGCTGACGATGTCAAGCTTTGTCTCACTTATAAAGATACAGATTCATTTAGTCGGCTACAAGCTGATCTTAAAAACTTTCAATCCTGGTGCCAGTTTAATCTACTAAATCTTAACACTACCAAATGTAAGGTAATGACTTTTTTTCGTAACTCTCCTCAACTGGTCACTTATTTTCTAAACAACAGCCCTTAAGAACGTCTAAATAATATGAATGATTTGGGCATACTTATGGATCATAAGTCACACCCATATTTCCACCACGGTCGCAAAGGCCATGAGTGTCCTGGGTTTCATTAAAAGATGGTCAAAAGAATTTGATGACCCCTATACAACTAAAGTTCTTTTTACTTCGCTTGTCCGTCCTATTTTAGAGTATGGATCTTGCATTTGGTCACCTCAATATGAGTCGCACCAGATAAGACTAGTATCCGTTCAAAAGCAGTTCTTGCTATTTGCTCTTCGTGGCTTAAGCTGGGATCGCAATGTCAATTTGCCTTCGTATTCCCTTCGTCCCTAACTAACCGTAGAGTTATGCTTGGTGTGATTTTTATGCACAAGCTCCTAATTGGTGATATCGACTCGCCTGAGTTATTAGCTCAGGTGAATCTGTCGGTACCATGTAGACGGAGTAGACATAGTTTAATACCTTTATCCCTTAGTCGTTGTTCTTCTAACTATGCTATGCATGAACCTTTTAGGGTCCTCTGCTCTGATTACAATCTTCTATCCCCTGTAATCGGCTCAGAGTTTTCTATTAATATGCTTAAAACATCTATCCTATCCCATTTAGTTAATAGATAGCTATAGTATTATGTGTTTGTCTGTCTTTTCTATTGTGTATTTTGTCCACGCGATTCGTGCCGTGCGTTATACGACTATATTCCTCCAGCTTCTGATATCATGACCTACATGCATAATGCTGATGCTTTGCAAACTATTTTTAATCGTCTTAAAGATCGCGATTTCCTTATAGTTTTAGGTGATTTCAACTTGCCTAATATTTCTTGGCTTGTTGATGATAATTATCATCATAGATAGATTATAATCTATCTTTCTTAATTCCTTCATCTCAACATGTTTTTCTTGATAGCCTACTTGAATGTCCGCTATATCAGTTGAATTCTTTACTTAACTCTTCTAAAATAATCCTCGATCTTGTTTTTGCCTCGCATCCCACTGTTAGTTCTGTATCTCAAACCACCAACCATAGAATACATAGATGCGTCAAACTCAAGATTTTTTGATTACAAACGCTAGCCTGAGCCTGGAACCCCAGAGAACTTCGGCAAAAGCCGAACAGCCTAGAACCCCAGAGAGCGGCCGCAGCGAGAGCGAAAAACGTTTGCTCGCAGCAGTGTCGCTACCAGCGATGCCAAGTCAAAATTTGAGAAATACGTAGCCAGGCTCCAAAATCTACGTATTTGTACGTAGCACAATTTTGCTCAAATACGTAGATCTACGTACTTTTTTTAAAGCTTAAAAACAATAAAAAAAATTAATAAACAATTAAATTTGTAAATTAACTGTATTGTACTTCGTTGTTATTATTTTCATTTGTCATTTTAGAAAGCAAATTACATTGTTTAAATTATACATATTAATTTATGTACATGTTTTACAAAAATTTATACATGTTTTGATTAAAATATTTTATGTGTTTGTCAGAAGGCTCTAAGTTTTCCTTTTATCCACTTTTGGTGTGAAGCAATCCTTTCAAAGTGTCCGTGTCTAATTTGTTTCTGTTATTTGTCTTAATTAAATTAATTTCTGAAAATAAACGCTCAACATTAGCACTGCTATGTGGCAAAACAAGCAAATTTTGGGTTAACTCCGTCAAGAAGGGAAACATGTGGGTTGAATTTCCGTTTTTTACGTTTAAAACATAACGCCAAAAGACGTCTGGCGGTACCGCTTCCTCCTCTTTGAAGGGAAAATTCATGTTCCGAAGAAGGCAGGAGTTTTGAGTCTCGATGATTTTATCTCGTTCCAAATTATGTTTTTTTTTTGTCAACAAAGTCGCAAAGTTTCCTCCGAAATACATATCTTTTAAGGGCAAGTGGTTCTCATCGTTAACGAAATCAATCTTTAGTAATTCTTCATCAGGTAATAATAAAAACTCCGATTTTAGAAAGCACTCAACTATTGTCTTGTAAACTGTAAGAAGATTTTCGTACAACAAATACAATTTTGGACTTTCTGACTGCATTTCCTTGTTTAAATTGTTGAAATAGGGCAGCACAAATTTCAGAAACTCCAAATACAGTTCTGTCGTCGAATCTAAGCACATTTGAAGAATCGGCTCTGCAGATTTTAACTGGTCATTCAATGCAGCTCCTTGAAAGTAAAGTTTTAACGCAGGCAGTTGTTCTAACAGCCTTTCAACAACTTGAAGCAGAGATAGCCACCTTGTTTATCCGATATGTAAAAGTTTGTGTGGTTTCACATTAGCGAAAGACTGAAACTCCTTATAGTCTCCGATACGTTTTGGGGTGTTTGATATAAAGTTATAGACATCTCTTGCATAGCCTTCCACTTTTTTTGGAAATTTTTTGCAAGCATAAGACGCGCAAATGTGAAATGAGTGACATATACATTTCATCAAAAACAAATTCGGAATATCCTTCTTCAGCAGTTGCGAAAGAGAATGGTTTTAACCAAACATTGCATTGCATCCATCTGCAGCAAATCCTATCATGTTCTGCTCATATGGTATGTCCCTTTCTTGAAAAAATTTCTTGCATTCATTATGCAGTGCCGTGGCAGAGCTGTCAGTGACTGCAATAAGCCCCAAAAAAGTATCTTGTACTTTAAATGCCACTGCAGTTCTTGCAATAAGAGCGAGATGTTTCGTTGTAGATCTGTCTGTACACCTAGACCTCGCTTTGCGTTGGGGATACGTTCCAAAAAAAACACGACGCAAACTGAAACGACGCAAAGTGAATTAAGATTTTCTATAGGAAACCATGGAAAGATCAAAGATAGGTTCCCGGGCTATGAAAATACTAATTTCTAGAAAGAAAAATTGAACAAAGTAAACATTTAAAAACAAAAATGTTATTCCATTCATTCATTAAAAAAAAAAAATGCTTCCATTAAATCAAAATAACTTATTCAATTAATTATCTTTATGAGTTTTTAGTGGCTTCGTTCACCAAAAACTTGTCCAGAGTTTGGTAAATAGCTTTTTTTTGTAAATTTAAATAAATTTCTTGGTAGCAGTTGATGTTTGCAGATACCGCCTGGGATACCTTAAAACTTCTGTCATTGTCAGGATCGTTTTTTATAAAAATTCTCCATTGCTTCGTCAATCAGACCCATCGCTTTTGAAATTTGTTTGGAGGTTAAACACTGTTCTACGAACATTTCTACTAAACCGTCCCCGAGTTTTGACATCAAGACGCAATTATAAACAGAAGTAGGTAAGGTAGATGTCAATGTTGAAAAACGTAAAACTGACAAAAATTCAAAGGCAATGTTGGTAAAAGTTGATATTGGCGTTGCCACAATGGCTGATTTAGAAAAAAAAGTTAAACACTCGAACTCAAAACGACGCAACAACGAGAATATAACGATGCACAGTAAAAATTAGTACTAATAAAGCAGCGACGCAACTTCGAAAAAACGCAAAACGAAACGACGCAAAGCGAGGTCTAGGCGTACTTTCATTGACAATAAGCGAAAACTTATTCGATTTTAACCGTTCTATTAAGTCGTCCTCTGCCACTTGTCTAGTTACTGATGTTATTATAGCTTGAGCCTTTGTCCGTCCAAATTTTAGTGAATGTACGACTTTGGGATCGCTAGCAACAGATTGCATGATACTGCTGAGATCTTCCGCCAAAGCAAAGGAAAGTTTGGTTTTCACCAAAAAGAAAACCATCTGTATTTCAACACATTTAACCTTATTTTTAAAAGAAGTTTACGCCTCATGCAATAAAGAAAATATAGTTGGTTGATCGATGCCTAAGAGTAAAGTAATAACAATTAAAATAACATATAAAAACCAACATGAAACACTGTTTAGTAAATTTTTCACATAACAATTTGTTAAAGGAAATACTAACGTACATATAAAAAGAGCACAAAAAGCACGTGGACACACGACAAGAACTTAACAAGTATAAAACGCAACTCTATACATACTTCTCGAATTTTTCTTATGCTTAACAGAAGCTTCATGCTTTTCTAAATCCCTCTTGCCTGAACAGCATTTGAGGTCTGATTTGCAAGATTTGCAATATGACAAACCATTACCCTTACTGCTTTTCGTCAACCAGGAATACTTCTTTTCCCAAGCTTCTGAGTACTTCGCGTCGTAGTGGACTTTGCTTTTCTTGGTTGGAGTTACGTTTGCTTCTTCGTCGGTGTCACTTGTTAAATTTTCCATTTTTCACACAAATTTTTCACTTCCAATTTCAAGCACAAATTCTGAAGTAAGTTCTTCCAATCTTTTTGCAATTTAGCGCTGCTAACCCATTGAAAAAGCGTCAACATATGGAAAACGGAATTTAGAGCTGCTAACCCAATATAAATCTTATCATCTTTTTTTTATTTAATTTATAATGTATTGATATTACCCAAAAACTTTGGGTTTTACAATTTTTTTCAATATTTTTTGAAAGTACGTAGTTTTAGTCTCTTCGTACGTAGATACGTAGATCTCCTTCGAAATACGTAGATCTACGTACAAATACGTAGACTTGGCACCGCTGGTCGCTACGCATCGAAAATAATTCAGTCTGCCACAGATCGCAGAACGATGAACGCATGTCTGTGTCGCTGTGTTCTCGTTTTGCATATGTATGTGTACACTCGTCGGTACATGCTCAGGCTTCGTAATGTGTGTGTGACGTGAAGTTGTACAACATCGTATTTCAATCGCTCGCTCGCAGACTTTTTGAGTTTTCGACGAGCTAGCGACGATGCGAAAATGAGATGCGTGCTTAACTACAGAACTCGACGGCACTTCTCAAAGTGTCGATGTGGCTCTGTTGTTAGTGTGCTCGCTAGGCGATCGGGGGCGGCCGGGGTTCGACTCCCCCCATCTTGGTCGAAGTTTTTCATAATGCTTTATATATTTTTTATACCCTTGCAGAGGGTATTATAAAATTGGTTAGATGTTTGTAACGCACAGAAGGAGACGTCTCCGACCCCATAAAGTATATATATTCTTGATCAGCATGAGAAGCTGAGTCGATATAGCCGTGTCCGTCTGTCCGTCCGTCCGTCCGTCTGTGCGTATGCGTTTTACTCAGCCGTCTTAAGAGCTATCGGGCTGAAATTTTTTTTCGGGGTTTTTTATTACCCGGGAAAAATAAAGTATGAAATTCATAAGGATCGGACCACTATATCATATAGCTCTAGAAGAACTAGAAGAAACATTTTCATAAAAATCGGAGTATGCTATGAAATTTACATATGTGATAATATTGGAAATAAAACCCCAGATCCCAAAATTTGAATGTGAGTTGCAGAAAACAAATTTTGAACATGTAAAATTATTATTACCAAGGACTGCAAGGGTATATAAACTTCGGCATAGCCGATGTTAGCTTCTTTGATATTTTTGATACATTTTTATTTACTTTTTATACCCTTGCAGAGGGTATTATAAAATTGGTCAGATGTTTGTAACGCACAGAAGGAGACGTTTCCGACCCCATAAAGTATATATATTCTTGATCAGCATGAGAAGCTGAGTTGATATAGCCATGTCCGTCTGTCCGTCCGTTCGTCCGTCTGTGTGTATGCGTTTTACTCAGCCGTCTTAAGAGCTATCGGGCTGAAATTTTTTGTCGGGGTTTTTTATTACCCGGGAAAAATAAAGTATGAAAACCATCAGGATCGGACCACTATATCATATAGCTCTAGAAGAAACATTTTCGCAAAAATTAGAGTATGAAAAAACCGAATATTTATGTAACGCTGAATTTGGGACTTTGTTTTGTTTTTGGATATTTTCTTTTTTAGTTTTGAATAAAATTTATTGTAATACGCCTCGATGGATAGAAAACATTCTAAACTATTACTTAGCATTTAAAATTTTTTAATTTCAGCTAAATTAAGAAGAGTTACTTGCGCTCAAAGTTGAGTAAAAGAAAAAACCCAATATTAATGTGATACACTGTATGTATTCTATAGTTAGTGCTCAAACACAGCCAATTGCGAAGCCTGAAGATCCTTATCACCCTTCCATTGAAGTTACTATTTCTTACAATTCCGTTACTAATTCATTTAATAACATCTCAAATTCTCGTCGTAGATGTTTTCGTAAAACAAATTTCAATCTTCTTAATAGCCTTATTTTCTCTTTTGATTGGTGATTTCTATTTGAGTGCTGCGATATAGATTGTGCAGTGAAGTTTTTCTACTCTGCTCTTAATGCTCTAATTGATAAATGCGTTCCTTATGTGAATGTCTCTACCGTCTCTAGCGCGCCAGTCTGGTTCACACGTAGGCTCTCTAATCTCCGTAACATGAAATCGAAATATTTTAAGAGATTTAAAAAAACTGGTTCGCGACTTGACTATGCAAATTATTCGTATTTTATAAGAATCCCAAAAGATTTTACAACTTTGTTAATTCCAAAAGACGCTCTAATGTACTACCTTCCATCTTCAGACTTAATGACCAGACTGCTAATAAGGATTCAGATATTGCAGATCTGTTTGCTAAATTCTTTCGGCCGACTTATTCTACTACTGTTTCGGATCCCACACCCTATCCCTTTTCAATCCCACATTTAAATTGTATGTTTTTTCCTAGTATTACTGAAAACTGTATTATCTCTAGCTTGTCACCTATGATGTCTTCCTTCGTTACCGGTCCTGATAATATACCTAGTTGCATCCGTAAAATGTGTTCGAATTCCCTATCTAAGCCTTTATCTCGGTTATTATACCTTACACCCATAGGGTGAAATGGTATATTAAAGTCGCCAAAATGTATGTAACAGGCAGAAGGAACCATCTCCACCCCACAAAGTATATATATTCTTGATCAGGATCAAAAACCGAGTCGATCTAGCTATGTCCGTCTGTCCGTCCGTCCGTATGAACACCTAGATCTCGGAGACTATAACAGCTACAGCCACCAAATTTGGTATGCAGTCTCGTGTAGTATGTACGCTTATCGAGTTTGTTTCAAATTTTTGCCACGCCCCCTTCCGCCCCCGGAATTTACATAAAACTGTTTTTCTTAAAAAGTGTGGCAGATAGAGACATCAAATTTGGGTTATATACTTCTTTAGTTAGCGCGCAGAAAATAATTGTTCCAACTTTTTGCCACGCCCCCTTCCGCCCCCGGAATTTACATAACTCTGATTTTCTTTAAAACTATGAAAGCTACCGACATTAAATTTGGTATGTAAGCTAGCTTAATAGACGCGCAGATATTGACTATTTAAAAATTTTGCCACGCCCATTTCCGCCCCCGAAAATTAAACAAAACTGATTTTCTCGAAAACTAACAAAGCTAAACTCACCAAATTTAGTACGTTTATTGGCTTAGTATGCGCGCAGAATACATATACTTTAATATATTGCCACGCCCACTTCCGCCTCCATAATTTAGAAAAAACCGATTGGTTCTTGCAATTTTTTGACCATCGCGATCAAATTTGGCAGACTAATTATTCTTATCTATTTCCATCAAACTACCAAATTTATTTAAAATCGGACTAGAAACATACAAAATATACGTAGGAACGTATTTTGCTACGAGATCCATAAGGGCAGAATTGGTCGTTGGCTAGTGGCGGCGCTAGAGTGCTCGTGTGTTTGTAGAGTGAGCGAGATACCATATGGTTATGAGTCATGTTAAAACAATTTAATAGACATACATTTGGTTTTCGAAATGTTAAATATTTGTTTCACCTGGTGTATGGTATACCCAAGTCGGCGAGACGACTTACTTACTTCATTTTTTATATCGAGTGAGACTTGTAGCTTTCCCGATATTTGGAAGGAGTCTTTTATTATTTCGCTTTTTAAAAAGGGTAGCAAATCGGATATTTCTAACTACCGTGGCATTGCCAAACTTTTGGCAATACCTAAGCTGTTTGAGAAAATTATTACGTCTTCCCTTCAACACCTATCCAGATCCACTATTTCTCCTTGTCAGCATGGCTTCATGAAAGGTCGTTCGTCGCTTACCAACTTTTTGGAATTGACTGCCCTTGTACACCATGGCTTTCGTAAAAAGCGTCACCATAATGTTAATTATGTAAGGTGGCAATAACGCATGCACCGACGGTGTGGCATCCCTAAAGAGGGCCGGCTTTCGGTCGGAGGTTGCCATCATGGGAGAAAAAGGAGTCGAGCGTCAGTAGTAGAGGAAGTCGTGAGTTGTCGGTCGAGAGTTAAGTTGTCAATCGGATCAAGTTGCAAGTCGTCAGTTGTTTAAGTTGCCTTAAGTTGCCTACTAGAAGTCGTAAAATATAAATATCCTAAGCTATATATAAACTTAATATAATAAAACTACACAATAATCTACATTTGGGGGCTCAACCCGGTCTAAAACCAAAACGCCGCAAAGTTTGTGAAATTCTAAGAAAGATTGCGTCATCCAAAAAACGCATAAGTGCCAATATGAGCGACGAAGAGGGAGCTACATTCTTTGATGCAGCGGAAGAGAGACAACATCATAGCGGTGTGCAAACTCGAGCACAGTCGCAGCGGCAGAAAAATGACGCCATTAAACAAAATCAGCCTGAACAGATACATACATATATAACAAAATAGAATGCAACGAAAATTCTGGTCAAGGGTGCGACTCAGGAATAAACGAGATGAACAATCAGAGTCTGCAGCAGATTATCCAGTTGTTAACACTTAAAATACAGGCAGACGAAATTACTCAGAATACACGAAGCGAAACAAAAATTACAGCAGATAATTTTTCCAAAGTTGTGCCTGAATTCGATGGTGAATGCGTCCCTGTAATTTTCATGGCTTGGGAAACAAGAAAACACAACCGATTGGTATGTTTAAAGCTGCAGTGCAGATTGGCGAAGATGAGGTGCAACAGAAGTTCATAGTTGTTCCCGACAGTCACATTGCTTATGAGGGTTTACTAGGATTCGACTTTTTGTCAAAATGTTGCTACGAATGGAATGGAGAGGGCTACGTATTTTCGACGGTGTCAGCGCGAGCGAATAGCGCTGAAACAAATAAGCTAAGTATATATAACATTGTTGAAACAGAAACTGATGTAAATGCACCTCCACAGTTTAAACAACTCATTCAGACGATGGTGGATGAATACAAACCCGCTCCTCAAGTTGCCAAATGCTCCGTTTTCCTGAAAATTGTACCAGAGGGTACAATTGATACCGGTGATACCGTTCCGCCAGCAGGCCAGTCGTCACCCGCCCGTAGAGTCTGATGCAGTCAAAAAACAGGTTGAAGAATGGCTAACCAAGGTATAGTGCGCAAATCAAACTCGAATTTTGCCAGCAGAGTGGTTGTAGTCAAGAAGAAGGATGGAAATTATCGAGTTTGCGTTGACTTTCGCCAACTCAACAATATGGTACTCAAAGATTGCTTTCCAGTGCCCTTGATGGACGATGTGTTGGAAAAACTGCAAGCGGCAAAAGTGTATACAGTAATGGATTTAGAAAACAGTTTTTTCCATGTTCCAATAGACTAAGAAAGTCGCAAGTTCACAGCATTTGTCACGTAGGAAGGACTTTTTGAATTCAATCGAGCACCATTCGGATTTTGCAATTCGCCAGTGGTCTTCATCCGTTTCATCAGTTCCATATTTCAAGACTTAATCGCTCAAGATATCATGCAACTTTATATGGAAGGATTGCCTTCGGAAACTGAATATTGTGCTCAAGAAAGCTGCTGGGTACAAATTGATTATCAACTGGAAAAAATGCTACTTTCTCCAAAATAAGGTTAATTTTTTGGGCCATACATCGAAAACGGTAGAATTCCCAGGAAAGGAAAAATCACATACGATTCAAAGATTTGTAACACCGAAGAATATAAGAGCAGTTCAGTCCTTTTTAGGACTAACAGGTTTTTTCCGGAAGTTCATAAAAGGTTATGCACACATTGCACGTCCGTTGACTGACCTGTTAAAGAAAGATGTCGTTTTCAAAGTTGAGACTGCTGAGCTAAACGCGTTCAACAAATTAAAGGATTCACTGTCCCAGGAGCCAATTTTGAAAATATACTGCAGAGGTGCGCTTACAGAACTTCATACAGATGCATCCAAAGATGGCTTCGGCGCAGCATTGCTTCAGAAGTTCGAACAGCAGTTACACCCGATATTTTTCTGGAGTAAAAAGACTTCGGCGAGTGATTCAAAACGACACAGCTATATACTGGAAGTTAAAGCCGCTTATCTTGCCGTTCAGAAGTTCCGACACTACCTTCTTGGTACGCCCTTTAAGTTGGTGACAGACTGCACCGCGTTCACGCAAACAATTAAAAAGAAGGATGTGCCACGCGAAGTTGCACAGTGGATATTACACCTTCAGGATTTTGATTTTCAGGTCGAACATCGATCTGCAGAAAAAATGAAACATGTCGATTGTTTAAGTCGATATCCCATCGATGTATTGCCCATTTCGTCGGAAATCTCAGCTCGCATGAAAGTTGCGCAACAAAAGGATCCTTACATAAAAGCAGTACTGGAAATTATTAAATCTCAACCATATGATGACTTCAAGCTTAAAGGTGAAATATTGTACAAAGTCGTTGAAGGAAATGATTTACTGGTTTTACCCAAAGCAATGGAGCGAGTAATAATCACAGATAGTCATAATGTTGGACACTTTGCGGTACAGAAAACAATTCACGCTCTTCAACAGCAATTCTGGATTCCCCATGTCGAGAACAAAGTAAAACAAATCATAGACAATTGCATTTCTTGTATCATCAGCAATAAGAAACTAGGAAAACAGGAGGGATATCTGCACTGCACTCTGCATGTTGACCACCTTGGACCTATGTACTCATCGGCAAAACAGTACAAGTTTATATTCGCTGTAGTCGATGCTTTCTCAAAATTTGTATGGCTATTCAACACTAAAAGTACAGGAACTGAAGAAGTTTTAAAAAAACTTGACGAGTGGTCGAACGTTTTTGGACAACCCCACCGCATAGTGAGCGACAGAGGAAGTGCATTTACATCAAACGCCTTTGTTGACTACATGGAACAGAATGGAATCGAGCACGTATTGACAACAACTGGAGTGGCCAGGGGTAATGGTCAGATAGAGCGAGTAAACAGGGTTATTCTTTCGATGATTTGCAAGCTGTCGGCTGAGGATTCCTCAAAATGGTATAAATTCGTGGCTCAAGTCCAAAGAGCTATAAATTCGCATGTACACTGCTCAACGAAAAAAAAACCCCGTTTCAGTTAATGTTTGGAGTAGAGATGCAGAACAAATCAAACGACCAAATTTTATCTATGTTGGAACAGGGGCTTATTGAAAATTTTGAAAACGACAGAATGCAAATGCGTGTGAAAGCAAAGAGCCAAATAGAACAAGCACAAAAAATTTATAAGCAGAACCATGACAAAAAAACGCAAAGACGATCGTAAATACCAGCTGGGCGACCTGGTCGCAATAAAACGTACTCAGTTTGTTGCTGGTAGAAAACTAGCAACCACTTTTCTTGGACCATATGAAGTAGTTAACATCAAGCGCAACAGCCGATACGAAGTGAGAAAAGCTGCTCAGGTAGAAGGTCCCACAACAACTTCAACAAGTTCAGACAATATGAAACTCTGGAAGTACGTCGAGACCAACGAAGAACTATTGTCGTCTGGGTCAGACGACGAGGATCAGGATGACCGAATGTAAGGTGGCAATAACGCATGCACCGACGGTGTGGCATCCCTAAAGAGGGCAGGCTTTCGGTCGGAGGTGGCCATCATGGGAGAAAAAGGAGTCGAGCGTCAGTAGTAGAGGAAGTCGTGAGTTGTCGGTCGAGAGTTAAGTTGTCAGTCGAATCAAGTTGCAAGTCGTCAGTTGTTTAAGTTGCCTTAAGTTGCCTACTAGAAGTCGTAAAATATAAATATCCTAAGCTATATATAAACTTAATATAATAAAACTACACAATAATCTACATTTGTACTCACTTTAGTAAGGCTTTCGATACGGTTGATCATTCTAAGCTTCTCACGAAACTTAACATCATTGGTTTTTCCCCGAAACTATTGGCTTGGTTAAAGTCGTATCTTATTGACAGAACCCAAAAGGTGTCTTTTCGTTCCTCGATATCTAATACTGTTCGAGTTACGTCAGGTGTACCCCAAGGCACTCATATGGGCCCACCATTATTTACCTTGTTTATAAATGATTTGCCTTTGGCCTTGGCTCATTCGCGCGTGCTCATGCTCGCAGATGACGTCAAGATTTGTTATTCCTATAATGATCCTTCTTTCCAACAGTACTTGCAATCAGATCTCGATGCGTTCTGGGATTGGTGCCAAGTTAATAAATTACACCTCAATGCCTCTAGGTGTTCTTTTATGAATTTCAGTCGTTTGTCTTCGTTCCTAGCTCGGGACGGGTACGGGAGACGGAGCGGCTAAGGCAATGGCAGAGGATTATTTTGGAAACAGCCGAAAGCCGTGCAGCCAGGCTTGCACATGAGCGTTTGCGAGTATGATATCAACATAAAAAGTAGACAAAAACCTGTGACTGCCCAATTCATGCCAACTTTCAAAGTCAAACGACAAATCTATCACAAAGCTGGCGCCCTGCTCCCCTTCCCAGATAGTGAACATAAATTTCTTCAAATGTACTTCATCGGTGATGATAGAGACGAAGCCAATGCACAATGCTAAGCGAAACGGGGCAGGGTACAGCTAGTATATACATACAGTCAGCACAACATTTATTCGGACACCCATAAACTTAAAAAATAAAAATAAGGCACATTTTTACGCACAACAATTATTCGGACAATTTTCGGTTACTCGTTTTTCTTAGAAAATGCAACGGTAATCGGTGTTTCTTTTTGGGTATTTTGTCCATGTTACTGCTTCTTGTGCTTTGTAATCTGTTTTTTCTTAGTTTCGATCTTAGTTTTGCTCGTGGTTTGCTTCAGAGTGGTCAAAATGGGTCGAGGACAAGATTTCTCATTAGATTTGCGCAAAACTATTTTAAAATTGCATCTCGAAAATCGGAGTGTAAGGGAAATTGGAAGACTAATCGGTAAAGCCCATTCCACAGTGCATAGCGTCATCCAAAATTACATTAACACTGGTGATTTGGCTGCAAAACACAAATATGCAGGAAGACCCAAGATTTTGACACCTCGGGAAGAGCGAAAAGTCGTGTCCACCGTACAAAAAAATCCGCGGATTTCGTCGACTACGCTATGCCAAGACATTGAGGAAAGCACTCATAAGAAAATTTCTGCCCAAACAGTACGTAACTGCCTGCATAGTGCTGGGTTACATGGTAGAGTTGCACGCCGAAAACCACTCATTTCAGCAGTGAATAAAAAAAAAAGACTCGAGTTCGCCAAACTTCACGTAGACAAGCCGGATTCGTTTTGGGAGTCCGTTATATTTAGCGATGAATCTAAATATAACATATTTGGACATGATGGACCTTCCAAAGTATGGAGAAAGGAAAATGAAGCTTTAAAAGAGAAAAACCTCATTCCAACAGTGAAGCATGGAGGTGGCAATGTAATGGTGTGGGGGTGCATAGCAGCAGCTGGGCCTGGACAATTGGTTTTTATTGAAACAAAAATGGACAAGCACTGTTACAAAAATATTTTGAATGAACACTTAATGCCAAGTGTCGAAAAATTGGGGCTTGATCGGAAGAATTTCTTGTTTCAACAAGACAACGACCCCAAACACGCATCTTATTTGGTGCAAGAATGGCTGTTGTATCATTGCAAACAGTTAAAAACGCCACCGCAGTCACCAGATCTAAACCCGATAGAGCACGTTTGGGATTTATTAGAAAGGAGAATTAGAAAACATAAAATTTCATCCAAGGACACTCTTAAAACGGCTCTAACGACGGAATGGGAGAAAATAGACGCAAATGAGACTCATAATTTAGTAAAAAGTATGCGAAGACGTCTACAAGCTGTCATTGATGCTAGGGGCGGCCCTACCAAGTATTAAACGCAGCTAAAATTTGAACAAATAAGCTTATTTTGTAGAAACTAAAAATTGTCCGAATAATTGTTGTGCGTAAAAATGTGCCTTTTTTTTATTTTTTAAGTTTTTTTCATATGCCAAAGAAGGTTTTTTTTGTTTTTATGTTTTAAATTAGTATTAGGAACATGAATTTTCAAAATGAAATAAAAATTTTTGTTTAAACTTAAATATTTTTCAAGTTATTTATAAAGAAAGTTGAAGTTTATGGGTGTCCGAATAAATGTTGTGCTGACTGTAAGTATACATATGTATGTACATACATATGTACATATATCGCCAGTAACAAAAAGTCTTCTTGGTTTCGCTGTCTCATTCAAAATTGGCACGTATGTAGGCTGGTGCTGAATTAAAGTAACGGGTCTATTCCCAATTTTCTCTCTTTGCGTGGATGAGCGGAGAGCGTTACTATTAGAGATGACAATTGCAAGGAAAAGAGTGTGTAAAGAGTGTAAAAATGTTAACATTCTTAAGCCTCTTGAATTTAATAATCACGAGCAATTTTTTTATTACATTTTTTTTTGTTTCCTTGCTAGTTTGATAATTGGCCACAACACACACACACACACACAAACATATATAGACTGTACTCTCTGTGTACTTGTATAAATATGTCAGGTGTCAGCCAATTGTTCAGTTTAATTAGTTTTGCATGCGTTGCACAAGCAGCTGGAAGGAATTGGGAGAAGGAGTCGAGACTGTTGGACTGAAGTGGTTTTGTATGGGTAGAAGGAAAAGGAACATATGTACATATAGACTTGTGGACAGCTTGCTGACATCGCCATCGTCGCTGTGTGTTGAACTTCATGCCAAGTCATCATTATCATCAATAAAACTGTCGCACATGTCGACATTTCGCTTTAAGTGCATCTTATCTTGTTATCCTTGTTGTTGAAAAGTTTTCAATGCTCGCAATGCCGAGTCGAAGGCAATTGTCTTAACAGCTCGTCGTCCTCGTCGTTGTTCTTCTCATCCTACTACCCCTTTCACTCGTTTGTGTGTCTGCTCCTTCTCCTGCAGCTGGTGATAATAATAATTATGGTCACACGACCAATAAATTGTGACAACGGGGATATTGTGAAATCGAATTCAATTACGCAATTAATTGTATTTAAATAAAATTATCGTTTTTGGGCCAACAATTCAAATTGATAATTAAAAAAGAAATTTACTTACTATGTATATGGGATGTATGACACGCCAGCGGAGGTAGCAATGTTATGGCAGTGTTGATGTGGTTACTGTTGCCGTTGCCATTGGTGGTGCTGCTGACTGGGTTGCTGTTGCCGTTGAGATCAACAGTCTATGCTGATGTTTGATGCTGGCTGCTGGCTGCAAGTGTATCGTGTGATACTTGACGAAAGGCTGTGGACAATAGCCGCCAGGCGTATGAGTTGCTGCTGCTGCTGCCGCTGCCCAAGCGGATGATAAGGACGATGCAAATGGAAAGTAAATCGTTGCCATGCCAGGACCATAACAATTGTTTGATGATGATAACGGTGGCAAGGAGGAGGAGCAGCACTGAAACGCAGCAGGCTAGTGAGTACAGCAACAAAATTTTGTTGCTGCTGCTGTTGTTATTGTTGCGGTGCATATTTCAGCAATGTATTGTATGTATGGCTGTTGTTGTCATTAGCATCACATCTGGATGTTGCTGGTGGTAAAATTGCTGCTGCTGCTGCTGCTGCTGATGGTGATGTTGCTGCTGCTTGCGCAACAATTGACAAGCATCTGCTGATTAAAAAGGCGTTGCCGAACAAAGAGCAAGGACAAGGACATGCATGTTAAATTTGATTAATGACATTTGAATTCTTATTTCAACAATGCTTTATTGTCTCTCCTTTTTCTCGTTCTCTCTCTTTTACTAACCTTAATTTTGCTCCTGTTGTGACTGACAACGCTTAGTCATCATTGAGCCTCATTCATAGCATTCATTATTAACACTCGTCTCATTGCATTTGTCCGTATCCTATTTGCAGTTCTTGCAATTTCCCTATAAAATAATGCGAATTATATTTGTTATAAGTTGATTATAAGGGAAAATTAACTACATCTTTATTTTTAACTTGGATTGTAATTTGCATGTCCATTCTGACTGTTATATATTTGAATGTCATCATATTGTCATCGTGGCTCTCACTCGAAAAGCTCTTTGCGGCCATAGCAGTGTCCTGGCATCATGTTCGTTACGGTTTATATGGCAACATCATGACACGCCAGGACAATATCTCCCACACAAACGGAAACAGAAAAAAAAATGTAATGCGGTTGGGTGTATTCGTATGTGTGTTTAATAACTCAATCTATACTATATACAATACATCGTTTAACAAACATTAACCAGAAACATCATTGGGATAGTCTTTAAACCTGCTGTTCTTTGTGGAACACGAAAACTACGCATAACTATGCCTACAAAAGCGTTGATGGCATTCCACTTGATGGACTTGCCATAATTTCATCTGCGAAGTTGTATATGCATAACGAACTACCGATATTAGTGAATAAATTTTGCCATTCTCTGTCAAAGCGGCTACAGGTAAACAGTACAAGTTTTGCAACCTCGGTGAATCCGTGACCACTGCATACTCGTAGAGCACAGAGGCGATAGGTTGATCTGATGCCCCTACTACAGCTCGCAACAGTCAGGGTGTGTGCCATATTGGTGCTGCATATAGTATTATCGATTTGGTCACGCACATCAATAATATACGTCTCTGTTGTTTGGGTCTTCTCGTGTTTAGCATAATGCGAGAGAGAGCCCATATCGACTCTGACGCTTTAAGCCAGAGGTAGGCGCCCATAGCCCGTGCGGGCACTTTTGCTCGGCAATTGCTCGTGTGGCCGTCTGTGTGCATGCCGATGTGAGCACGAAGTACAAGTTGAGTGCATAAAAAAACAGCTAGTGTCGCACAGTAGAGCTGCAAAACCATCGATGGTTGGTCCATCGATATTTTCAAGCTCGATGGAATAAACCATCCATAGTATCGATGGTTCCATCGAAATTTCTTTTAAGTAATAACAACTTGTTCAAAAACAAACGCTGTATATTTTTTCAATATAATATATTGGCTTCGTGCCATTTTAATAAATCACAAAGATATGTTACTTAAAATTATAAGGCAATTCATTTCATTTCATCTTAAGACTATTAAACAAATGAGTATCTTGAATGTTCAGTCATTTCATACATAAAAATAAAAACTTAAAACTCTTAGAACTAAATAAAATAACAAAAAAAGAAAAATAAAATTACGTAACACTTCAACTTAAAAAAACAAAAATATTCGAGATTTATTCCAAAATCCATTGGTTCTGCTTCAAGGCTAGAAGCATATTCACAGCTTTTGGCTTTAGACGGCTTCTTTTTTGGCTGACGATTTCTCCAGCCTTACTAAAAACCCGCTCAGACTCCACTGAACTACCTGGAATGCACAATATTTTCTTGGCACATTTGGCCAGTTGGCCAAATTGTATTTCATTAATCTGCAAGAAAGTTAATTAGAAATATATTGAGATAATGTTTTTCACTTACCTTCCAGTAGTCCAATGGGTCAACGTCTTGGGTTGCGTTGTTTTGCTCCAAGTATTGCCTCATTGTAACAATAGAATCCAATCTGGTCGTCTTTTGTTTTTCAGCTATTTTCTTGGTCACAAATTTGAAAAGATTGTCCTTTTCAGCATATGTTGGCGGTTCCTCGTTTGGAGATCGATTTTCCAAATTTTTGTTTAAGTAGGTGATTTCATTTTCGAGTGCGATTGCCGCTTGCTGGGCGTTATGCTGACTCCTAAAACCTTCTTTTTTAAAACGAGGGTCGAGCATTGTTGCCAAGCGTGGAATTAATCTGGACTCATATATAGAAAGTCGTGAGTTAATTCGACTAGATAAAAATGTGATTATTTCGCATCCGACAGTAGACTTCACTTTTGGCTGAAGCTCTACTTTTACATTTTTCAAAGTAGTCCCATACCTGAGAGCTGCATTTTTTTCGCTTGCAAGGCAACTCGTCTGGATGCGGAACCACAGCGGACGACGAGGCAGATGTTGATGGTGAGGCAGCTAATATCGATGAGGCAGCTGAAGATGTTGAGGCAGCTGATGATGCACTTTTATCTAAAATACAAAAACAATTATGAACAAATAAGAAAAAATTAGCTTGGAAACACTTACTTGATGAAATCACAAACTTATCCATAATTTTTGAGGAACCGCCAACAAAGTTACACCTATTTTAGAAATCTGTGTACTAAATAGTTCAAAAGTGAATTAATATAGAATTAATTAGAATTAAAATCGAAAAACTTTAAATTTTATGTAAAAGTACTTACGCGTGGTTTTGTGTCTAGCCATGCAGTGAACTATCGATGGAGGAAAAAAACCATCGATCTATCGCTCAATTGAAAGTCCATCGATATTATCGATAGTACCATCGATGGTTTTGCAGCTCTATCGCACAGACTTTTGACGAAAGCAGTACTATGTCGCTTTGTTACGCAGCTACACGCAGAAAAATTAATGCTTCACTTTCTTACATGGCAACAACAAAAATATTTTGCCATTATTTATATTTTGTCCCAATAGGGTAAAAAGTATATTACAATATAAGCGAATCCACATTTTCGACAATGAAATTAATTAAAGATTCAATTCGAAATAGTCTTACTGATAGCTATTTAGAAGATCTCCTTCGTATAAAAAGTTATCCAAACAATATAGAAGTAAAGGAAATAGTTGAGTTTCTGAACAACAATTAGGTCGGAATTATTATTTTTCACTTGCAGTTTAATTTTTTTATTCGTTTCTTCACATACGATTGACGCAGTGTAAAGCAGCTTACGTACACAAGCAAGCGCACGCATACATTGAGAGTTTGAGCTGGCTCTCTTTGTGCCTACCCCTGCTTTAAGCCAGAGCCCGGCACTCATATCCCCCGGGGGGACGAACACGTTCGGCACCTCGTATGCGTGTAACCGAACGGCTGCCGAAGTCCTCACACAGAGGATGAGGGTGGATTTAGTTGCCCTCAGCATTTCGACGCAAGCACATCTATGTCGCTTTGCTCGATCGCTACACATGAAAAAATTAATGCCTTCATTCTTTTTATGTAACTGGCAACTTTTGCAAAAATATTATAATATAATCATATTATGCAAATATTCCACTTACATCATCGAATATTCGAGCATCGGCCGAAGTAGGTAAAAAGGGTGCAATTTCAGAGCACTCTACCTGAAATTGCGGTTTCTTGCACTTGTAAAAGGTAAAAAGGGTTAACTCGCTACCTAAAAGTCAAGATTTTGGCGAATCAAGGGTCCACTTTTTAGTCGAAATTAAATTCTCGTTTATGTTACAGAAAATATGGAAAACCATGTGCGGTATAAGTATCACAATGAAATAGGACATATAGATAGAGACAAAATGACTGATTTAATTAATAAAAGTTACTGGTTCGCAAACCTTAAAGACAAATGTATTAGTCAAATTGAACACTGTTTTAAATGTATTGCCTATTCTTCAAGGTCTGGAAAAGAACAAGGTTTCTAACATTGTATACCTAAAGGCAATATACTATTTCGATTGATTCACATACATAGATCATAATGGGCCAGTGAGTGCTGGTCGAGCAAAAAAGCATATATTCTTGGTTGTAGATGGGTTTACGAAATTCCTACGTTTATATACGACAAAAACAACTAGTACTAAAGAAGTTTTGTCAAGTCTTAAAAATTATTTTAGAAGAGTAAGCCAAAGTGCATTATTTCTGATAGTGCGGAGTAACTATAGCATTAAACATATTAAAATCGCGGCCGGATCTACACAAGCAAACGGACAAGGCAAAAATTGTTGATCCTGAGAAGGGATTGCATTGGGATTTAGTGGTAGAACAGGTGAAGTATACAATGAACAATACACACCGTCAAAGTATACAACAATTAGTGTTATGTTATTTGGAACGTCACAAAGAGGGCGTATAGTAGATGAATTAAAAGAGAAACTAGAATTGGTAAATCAAGATACCACGCAGAAGAGTTTAACAGAAATCAGGAATGATGCAATTCAGGCTCAAAATAATGCTCAGTCTTACAACAAAGCTTATTATGATAAAAGCAAACGAGAGCCAAAAGAGTTTAAGCAAGGAGACTATGTTATGGTGAAAAATTTTCCGTACGTCAAGAAAACTAATTTCAAAGAGCAAAGGACCTTACCGAATAGAGAAAGACAAAAAACTGACAGATTTTTACTAAAAGATGTGGAAGGTTTTCAAGTATCTCGTAACCCATATCAGGGCGTTTGGAGCATTCAAAATGTAAGACACTGGATCAAAAAGTAAAGATCAAGTGTAAAGTGTGAAGAAAAATATAAAAGTATTAAATTGATTACTATGTTACTTATTAATAATAAGAAAAAATTTATATAAATGTGTAGAAATAAGTTTTTATCACGTGATCCAGAGATCTAAATGGCAGAATGGCCGAGTTGTAGTAGGCTTCATATAAATCCCCTTGTCTACTTATATAATAATCCTTATATACTTACCAAACCAATAAAGCTAATCCAATACATATGTATATAAAACCAGAGGCCGGGGCTAACTTAGACCGCGTCAAAGTTTGTATACCCTTGCAACTTTTATGGTAACTCTTTCCTTACCTATAGCCATCAAAGTGGAAAAATGTTTAAGCTAAAAAGGCTAATGTTTGCGAAAGAACGGCCAACAATCTTAGCATAGGAAAAAAGTAAGATATTGATCAAAGTCACTGTTTTCCACCGATCGTTCCTATGGGAGCTATATGATATAGTAACCCGATCTTTATCAAATTCGGCACAGTCATTAACAGATATATTAAACTAACAAATGTTTAATTTGAAAGCAATCGCGTCAAAAGTAACGAAGTTATTTTATAGTCACCCGATCTTGATCAAATTTGGCATAGTCGTTTATATGTGTAATATTGGTAGGTACCAATATTAATATTCACGACAATAGCTCAGAAAATAACGAAGTTATTAAGAAAAGTCACTGTTCGCTTATATTGTAATATACTTTTTACCCTATTGGGACAAAATATAAATAATGGCAAAATATTTTTAAAGTTGCCATGTAAGAAAGTGAAGCATTAATTTTTCTGCGTGTAGCTGCGTAACAAAGCGACATAGTACTGCTTTCGTCAAAAGTCTGTGCGACACTAGCTGTTTTTTTACGCTCTCAACTTATACTTTGTGCTCACATCGGCATGCACACAGACGGCCCCACGAGCAATTGCCGAGCAAAAGTGCCCGCACGGGCTATGGGCGCCTACCTCTGCTTTAACATGAGTGTGCTCCCGGAATGATAGTTGTGTGTCTATCCACACGCCGAAGTATCGAATGGGTCTTTTTGACTATTGAGTAGTAATTCCTTCTACCTGTATTTTCGCAGTTTCGACTCTTTTCCTGCCAGTCTGTGATTGGAACCAGTGTTGTGTTTGCAGTTTCTTCAACGTTATGGAACTCTTTTAAAACTACCGCTAGCGCGACGTCATCGGCATATCCCACAACCTCGCATCCTTGTAGCACGCTGAACCCTAGAAGTATTGTCTAATGTATGCGGGGACTCATACGCTTATGGCATCTACAATGCATCCCCAGTCTGCAGAATTAAATGCATTTTTGATGTCTAGGGTTACCACTAGGCAGTATTTCTTGTTGCCTCCCTTCCACCACCTGAAGAACTTACGAATGAAAAAAAGAATTCCATTCAGCGTATTGAATAGCTCTAATGTTCTTTCATTGGTTATTAAACTCGGCAATGTATGAGTGCCTTGTGAAGTCAACTTTGCATCGTTATATTCTCAACAAGTTTCTTATAAAATTTATTTATAGAAATTCTTTACTGACAAATACTTGTTAAGCCAACTATGACTTAAACTTACGATTTTATATAATTTAGTAAATAAAAATAATCGATTATCAAATAATATCTTATTAATCACATGCTGATAATCGATAATTCAAAGAATATTTTTAAATTCGGACCAAAAGCAAATGTCATTAGAAAGCAAAATTAAAATATAAAAGTTAAAGTTCTTGATGCTATAAGAATTATCTATAGCGGTGTAAGCTTCAGTTTTCTTGTGACCCTAAACAATTTTATAATTTTGTTAATTCTAAAAGTAAGACCTCTGTGCACCCATCTTGTTTGTCTTTTCAAAATAAAAAAGCGAGCACTGACCAGGCAATTGCCGATATGTTTGCGAGTTTTTTCAAAACAACTTATTCCTCCACGGAATATCGAGGAAATCCGAATCCCTATCATTTAAAAAAGGCTAATTGAATTTCTAATCCAGTGATTGATAAAAGTTCTCTTCTTAGCGCACTTAAACCAGTTTAACCTGTTTATTCTCCGGTGCCAGATGGTCTACCTGGGTGTGTACTCAGGTTCTGTGAAAATTCTCTATGTAAACCTCTTCCTCTTTTCCATCTATTTGGTAAGATTCGTATATTATTCCTCTGCATAAAAATTGCAAAATTGTCCGCTATTCCGAAAGCTTTTGAGAAAATCACTTCGCAATTGCAACATTTTTGGAGCTCTATTATTTGGCCCTCCCAACATGGGTTTGTGAAACGTAGATTTACAACCACTAGCCTTTTAGAATTTAACTCTATAATTATCAAGGGGTTCAAAATGCTAAAAACAAACTGATGTCATATACACTGACTTCAGCAAAGCCGTTGATTCTGTTAATCATACTCTATTACTTTCTAAACTGAAGGACATTGGGTGTCTACCTCTTTTCCTTTCTTGGGTTCGAGAATATTTAACAAATAGAAAAAAGATGGTCAAAAAAATTGTACAACCCCTATACAACTAAAGTTCTTTTTACTTCGCTTGTCCGTCCTATTTTAGAGTATGGATCTTGCATTTGGCCACTTCAATATAAGTCGCACCAGACTAGACGTGAATCTGTTCAAAAGCAGTTCTTAAGCTGGGATCGCAATGTCAATTGCCTTCGTACTGTAGTATACTTCTTTTGATTAACCTTCTTTTCTTAAATAACGGTAGAATGCTTGGTTTTGTTTTTATTCAAAAGATCCTAAATGGTGACATTGACTCGCCTGAGTTATTGGCTCAGGCTTATCTGTCGGTACCATGTAGACGGAGTAGACATCCTATTATATCATAAACCCTTAGTCGTTGTTCTTCTAACTATGCCATGCATGAACTTTTTAGAGTCCTCTGCTCTGATTACAACCTTCTATTCTCTGTAATCTGCTCAGAGTTGTCTATTACTATATTTAAAACATCTACACTTTTCTATTTAGTTCATAGATAACTATAGTTTTATTTGTTTGTCTGTTTTTGCTATTGTGTTTTTGTCCACGCGATTCGTAACTACTTAGCTTAATTTGATTTCATTAATCTGCATTCAACGTTTTGGCTCAATATCGAACATTTAATGTTGATTTAAGCTGCAATTGAGTTTATTTTATCTACCCGTTTCTAATTTGCATAATAAAAAGTATATTTTTTAATTATTTGCAGCTTTTTGTTACTTTTGTTTTCTCTTTTTTTTTGGGTTCTGTTCCATTTGTATGTGTAACTAAATAGATGAAATGAAAAGTTATTGCATGCTTTTAGGCTGTGCAGGTAATTTTTATTATCCGCCAAAATGGCGGCTAATATGAGCGTGGCAAAATTTTTAAACAAACGAAATCTGCGCGCGTTTTAATGAACCACAACCAAACAAAAATTTCACAACGTTGAAATGAACCACAACCAAACAGAACTCGTTTCTAATTTGTGTATTCAATACATGTACTTTCAGAAAAATAAGGTCCGGTTCGGTTTGATTTCAATAACCTTTAATTTGTTGCATAGTGCTATCGGCATTAGCAGCAATGCTGAACAGGTATCTGTTGCCATGTTCCTTGGATTACTTCCCAAGGCTAAGCTTTATTGGACGGTTTTTTGTTTGTGACGCTTCTCTGAATATTTCCCCATACTTATTTAATGGGTTACCAATCCGGCGACTTTGCTGGCCCTGGCATTACATTGATTCTTTCGAACTGAAAACAACCTTTTCGAGCTTGCTCCTATGTTTTTGGTCGTTGTACTGGTGATATGTCCATTTTATGGGCATATTCCATATGATACAGGAGAGCTTAACCTTCTTAATGATCTCCACGTAGATATTTCTATTTATATTCCCATGAATCTTATGAATTGGACCAAGTCCTTTATATGAAAATCAAGCCAAAGTCATGTATGTATACTTTACGGAAAAGCTTCCTTCTGCCTACTTTGTAGCTAGATTCGGACACTTTTAAAACAGCTGTTAGCTACAAATTTAGGTATTTTCAAAATTTACATTTAGCTGATACAAAAGTGAACAAATATCGAAGTTGATTGCATATGAAAAGGTAAGCTTTCTTAAATTTTATGCAAAATTCATTTTTTATCGTTTTTTAAGAATTCCATATAATTTTGAAGTGTTAAGAAAAATTTACCTATTTTGGGTCGAAAATGTATTGCCAGCCAAGAAAGAAAGTATTATTGAACTTTTATCTTTTTTTTAAAGTGGAAGACGCGGACAATTTAAATATGCAATAAGATATTGCAATATAATACCCGGCAAAATGTTGAAAATACGGAGAAGTTCTGGGCTGAAGTTTATAATTACAAAGACTCGACATTTACCAATTCATATAAGGAGTTAGCGAAGTAGAGTGCCTCTTAAGTCAGGTGAACTTAATTAAAACTAAATTAAGAAATTACAACATTGAATTAAATAATTCGAATTTTTATTTTAAAAAACTGTTTTCATTGTAGCTATTTTTTTAAGCTATTTTTAAGAAATTTTAGTTCGAAATATTAAAGTTAGCTACTTTTAGACCTTGCTTTAGCTACTATTGCTGAAAAAGTTTCGGCAACACTGCACACTGGGCGGAATTGCCAAATAAGTGGCATAAAGTCGAAAATTTTGTGGAAGCAAGTAATAATTATATTTCAGTATATTCAAACTAGAGTCCCTAAATAGCAAAAATCGATGATCGCTTTCGCCAAGCATGCAACCCTGTCATTCTGATCAAGCTTCAAAGTCAGGTAATCAGACAGCCTATACCTGCGACAAAATTGGCGGGAAATTTTTATTCACTTTAAGCGCTTGGCAAATTCACACAATTGAAAAATAAGATATTGTAATAATTGGATTTTGGAGGCCAAGGTATGTAGAATGGATAAAACAAAACAATTTGGTGTTGAAATTTATTATATTTTATATATGTGTACTGTTTTATATTGTCCAAAAAGATAGAAAACCAAACATATGTGTTCGTCTTCTGTGGAGTAAAAACTAACCCTCTGCATGTTTCTGCGATATGTAATGTACATACATATGTGAAAATAAAGAGAGTGTGAATCGACAGAATCGACAGCGGCCGCAACTCTGCCGTTGTTGTAAACTGGATATTTGGCCAATTGACGGAAATAAATAATAATAATATATATATAAAATTATATTACTATCACTAATACATTAAAAATGTTAAAATTGTTGTACTTTATATATAGTGCTCACACTTTCCTTTGTGATCACGTATACGCATTGTTGTCTTATATGGGCTATTGGCGTAGGCGTGGTCAAATTAACTTTAAATTTTGTTTTAATATTTAGAGTGCGATTCTTATCAAATATACCAAGTTTCATTTCGATATCTGCGTTATTCGACTTTATGCCACTTATTTAACCGCCCAGTGTGCACTGGTTACATACATTTTGGCGACTTTAATACATATACAGTGAAACCTCGATATAACGAATCTGAGGGGGATCGCAAAATTATTCGTTATATCTATTGATTCGCTATAGGTACTGAAATGTAAAACCTTAGTCCTTTCAAGGGACTTAACAAAAAATTCGTTATATTGGGTTTTTCGTTATAACGAAGTTCGTTATATCGAGGTTTCACTGTACATACATATGTAGGGGAGAGTTGTGACTCAGGTCCAGTTGTGACATTCTCAAATATTTTTGAAATGCGGTATTGAATGACAGTTTGAGCCCTGTAAATCATGTTTGTTAGACGTTCTGCAGTTTTTGGACAGACCCCAACGTTAATAATCGTATTGTATATACGCGTACCAAACATCGTGTTGAAAATCGTGCGAAAAAGTTTTTTTTTAATTTTTTTCAAAGTACCAAAATTTTGTGAAATTAACAGTGAAAAGGTGAGTGTAATGCATCAAAATACTGTATTTGTCGTATATTTTGTGATTCTATAAAAATTTATGTGATTATGTAGTGTCTATAAAAAATATACATATAAACTTCAAACTATAAATGACTTAAATTTATGACTCAGCTGGGGTGCCCAGTTATGTCCCATTTTTTTTTGCACTCGGATTATGTAAATTCCAACATTTTTGTTGTTGTTCAACAACAAGGAAAGGAAATTTACATATTGAGACCAGTTTGTCCAAGAATATTCTGAAAGATCTCGATCGGGAATGTTCATTCGAAGTGCGCTAATATGCAAGCAAGTTATTGCGAAAGTCACATGGACGACGAGGAATAAAAATCGTTCTCATTTATGGCCATTTTTTTCTTTTGGTTTTTTCATTGTTTTTGGCTTTGAAGCCCTTCATAATAAGCAAACCATTAAATCACAACAATTCGTGTGACACTCCTTTCATATTTTCTTATTTTCAGTGAATCATAACTGGGCCACTTTTTTTTTTGGTTAAAAAAAGCTATCCAAATTAAATCTGTTCCAAAATTTTTTGAGTAACTCAAATAAACATACATTCTTTGGAAAAAGTGCGTTTGGTTAATATTTAAATGTTAAACTTCTTAATTTTTCATTTTCCGGAACTGAAGAAAAAATTTCGAGGTTTTTCAAAACCCGGGTCATAACTGGGCCCTCTCCCCTACCATTCACGTATGCATGTAATTGCTTAATACCTGTCATTCCCAGTTATAGGCACCGCCGTGACACTAGTTGTGGGCACCCTTTTTTTATTCCACTGAAGACTTCTAAAGTAAATTGAATGTATTTTTTCGTTACTTAAAGTGGTTTTGCTTGATGTTTTTTTTTTCATTTTTAACTGTATTCCAAAAATATATAATTTTTTATCTTATTACAGTTTTACTTTTATTTTGCTTACTGCACTTTGCAAGAAGTCTGACTAAGGCAGCTGTAAAATCAGCTCAGATGGATGGTACCAGTAGAAATAGCTAATTTACGTCGTGTGAAAATCGGGCCTGTTCCTTTTCCCACTATGAAACTTTAACACATGCTCAATTTTCCACCGTCTCAAATCAGTGACAATTCACCAGAGTTATCGGCCGATATTCGATGACAAAAAAATGCAATAGTGGTTTTTTTACTTCATTCCTTTGCGAGTTTCACAACAACACATAATAGAAATTGAAAGTGGAATATTGTGTCTCCCCTTGAATACAGTTGGCGTAATATTATTGAAAAAAGGTTATATACATATAAATAAATAACAAATATATGGGGAAAAAGAATAGTAAGTAGAAGAACCACAAAACTACATAGAATACTAAATACTAGTTTGAACGTAATGCAGAATATAAGCAAAGCGAGGATGCACCTTCAGCGCCGTCTCAACAGCAACAGGGTAAGTTACCATAAAATTAAACCAATGAGAATTTATTCATAAAATATAGTAGTGCTTTTTTACCAAGTGATTAAAATCATTTCACTTGGCTACTGATTGTTGTTGCAAGAATCTGCTTACAATATTTTCTCTCATTCGATCGCCTAAGATGAATTTTGTTGGCAGTTCGTCTCCTTTCTCTAGAACTTTTCGAACAAACTTACGTGGCCTGATTGCAATTTAAGATAACAAATGCTAACTTGCATAGTAAATGTTATTTTACATATGTACATATGAAAAGTTTGCTTAATTTAATCAAATTGGTCAGTTTTACATGTATGCGTATATATACATATGTATGTATTTGTGTAGGTACATACATATGTACATACTTAGGCCGGAAACGGTTTGTTTTTCAGCATGATAATTTTCTGAAGTCTGTTTGACATCTGTAATCGACCTAATACTTTTTCTTTGCATTTTCACTAACTAAATGCACATTAGTAAATTTAATCGCACACAAACTACCGAAATATGGATTTACACTTGTCTCTCATTGAATGCAAAAACTAATACGAGGAAACCCCGAAATCGTTTAGAGCTGACCACGGTTAACAGAGGCACAAACGAATATAAAACTCATTTCGATGTAAGAGTAAGCGAGATAGCATATGCTTGCCATGCAGCGTATAAAATAAATTTGGTGTCATACATAAATTTAAATTTTAAAATATGTGTGTAGTTCTTTTACCTGGCACTTCTCTTCAACGAGCTAAGTAAAATCATCACTAAAAGTGCCCCAAATCAGGACAACAACAGAAAACCAATATTCTGTTTAGAATGGCCCAAAATTATGCAACAAACACAAATATATGGTTAATATTTGCCATTTTCTATTGTTTTATAATATCCTTTGCAAGAGTAATAAAATATTTCAAATTTGCACAGGCATTCGCTATCTCTTTCTGTTTCGTTGTGCTAAAAAAAAATCAAAACGATTCGATAAATCACGTCAAGCACGTTCCATTTCAGAAATTAAAAATAGAGTTCCAAGTTTTGACTGATTTTATTTTAACCAATTTTATTAGCGGCTGGAGGTAATGCACCACCCAATCCACAAGGGACAGCTCGTGCGCAGCCATCGCAGCAGTCACAAGGACAAGGCGGTTCTTCAATTAGTCAGCAAGCTCAAGGTAGCGGAGCACCATCTCAGATTAGTCAACAGAGCCAAGGTGGCGGCGAGCAACGTGGTCAACAAGGCGGCTGGGTAGGTCAAGGCGGGAATCAGCAGCGTAGTCAACAAAGCGCCTGGGGAGGTCAAGGCGGGAATCAGCAACGTGGCCAGCAAGAAGGCGGAGGCGCAGGCCGCAGTGGCTATCAGCAACGTGGCCAACAGGGAGGTCGAGGCGGCTATCAGCAACGTGGCCAACAGGAAGGCGGAGGCGCAGGCCGAGGGAGCTATCAGCAACGTGGACAACAGGAAGGCGGAGGCGCTGGACGGGGCGGCTATCAGCAACGTGACCAACAAGAAGGTCGAGGCGGCTATCAGCAACGTGGCCAACAGGAAAGTCGAGGCGGCTATCAGCAACGTGGACAACAGTCGAGACCCCAAGGTGGAGCAGCCTTGCCTCCACTACCAGACTTACCAGTTGGTTCTATTAAACGCGGCACAATTGGCACTCCTGGCCAGGTGGCTGTTAATTATCTCAATGTCGATATGACCGAAATGCCAGCTAAGGCGTACCATTATGATGTGAAGATTACCCCTGAACGCCCCAAGAAATTCTTTCGTGATGCCTTTGAGCAGTTTCGCATCATTCATCTAAAGGGTGCCGCAGTGGCCTTCGATGGGCGTGCTTCGTGCTTCTCAGTCGATAAGTTGGAGACAGCCGGTAATGGAGGTGATGTCAAGGTAAGTGACAAATAGATAACATAACAAATGTGTACTAATTCTAATTATAGGTAACTGATCGGCATGGTCGCACGTTGAATTATAATGTGCAAATTAAATCTACGGCATCTGAACAAATAGATTTAAATTCACTCCGATGGTAATTTCAGTATTTTAAAGCAATCTAAACTTTCTCATCATAAAACCGTTTAAATCCTCTAGTTATATGAAAGACAAGATCTATGACAAACCCATGCAAGCTATGCAGTGCCTGGAAGTGGTACTAGCGGCACCCTGTCATAAGAAGACCATCCGTGCTGGGCGCTCGTTTTTCAAGTCGTCAGAACCAAACCAACGTCTTGATCTGGGCGAAGGCTACGAGTGTTTGATTGGTCTGTATCAGGCCTTTGTTCTGGGTGATCGACCATTCATCAATGTGGATATCTCACACAAGTCTTTTCCAATTGCTCTAAGCATGCTGGAGTATCTTGAAAATTACGGCCTAAATTCGCGCTATGCAACGAAAATTACGACCACCACGAACTTACAACAATCGCGCACATATATTGAACAATTTATTAAAGGAATTAATATAATTTATGAGCCGCCAGCGAGTTTCAATAGTGCGCCTCGAATCTTTAAGGTCAACGGATTGTCACCTCAGTCAGCCGATCAGCAGAAATTCCAACTGGAGGATAAAAAAGAGACGACGGTTAAGGAATACTTCCGTGGTCGTAATTACATTTTAAAATATCCGAACTTGCATTGTCTACATGTTGGTCCTCCAGCCAAGCAGATTTATGTGCCGATAGAGCTCTGTCGCATTGAGGAAGGCCAGGCATTGAACCGTAAAGATGGAACCAATCAGGTTTCAGCAATGATCAAATACGCTGCCACCTCGACAAACGAACGCAAAGGCAAGATTATTAACTTACTGAAATACATTCAGCATAATCAAGATCCGACTATTAGTCGCTTTGGAATTAAAATTGTGGGCGATTTTATTACAGTCCACACTCGTACGCTCAATCCGCCGCAGGTCGAGTATAAGAACAAGTTTATGACATCGGTTAGAAACGGCTCCTGGCGCATGGATAACGCAAAGTTTTTGGAACTTCCGACAAAGGTCCATAAATGGGCTGTTTTGTATTTTCACGAGCCGCGCGGTTTGGTATATAATGAAGTGGCGGATTTCGCAAGGAAGTTCCGTAGTCAGGCACTGACCACCGCTGTAAACCTCGAAGAACAAGCCGAGATTCAACAGTGGAAAGATGATAGGCAATTGGACAACTGTTTCGTGGACCTGAAGCGCGATAAGTTTGATTTGGTCATTGTTATAATACCGAATAGAGGAACGACTTACGACACAATTAAGCAGAAGGCGGAGTTAACTCATGGCATACTCACCCAATGCATTAAGCAGTTTACGGTGCAACGCAAATTAAATGCACAACTGATTGGCAATTTGCTATTGAAGGTCAATTCAAAATTAAATGGAATCAACCATAAATTGAAGGATGACCCACTAACAAGACTTGTGAATACGATGTATTTGGGTGCGGATGTTACGCATCCATCGCCGGACCAAAGGGATATCCCTAGCGTTGTCGGTGTGGCCGCCTCACATGATCTCTATGGGGCTGCCTATAATATGCAGTATCGCTTACAGCGCTCCACTGCGGAGGAAATCGAGGATATGGAAGGCATTGTTGGCGAACATTTACGCATCTATCATCAGTATCATAAGAAATATCCGGATCATATTATCTACTATCGCGATGGCGTCAGTGATGGTCAATTCCCTAAAATCAAATCACTCGAGTTAAGGGGCATTTACTCGGCATGTGCTAAGGTAATAATCTCGTCTCTTACATTGCACACTTATTATGTTTTCCCGCCAATTCTAGCTTAAAATCAAACCGCATTTATGTTGCGCTATCGTTGTTAAACGCCATCACACAAGATTTTTCCCTCAAGGTGAACCCTCGCAATATAATAAATTTAATAATGTAAATCCTGGAACTGTTGTGGATCGCACCATTGTACATCCAAATGAGATGCAGTTCTTTATGGTTAGCCATCAATCAATTCAGGGAACTGCAAAGCCAACGCGCTATAACATCATCGAGAACACTGGCAACTTGGACATTGACTTGCTACAACAATTAACGTATAATCTATGTCACATGTTTCCACGATGCACTCGCTCGGTTTCGTATCCGACGCCAGCATACTTGGCCCATTTGGTTGCGGCACGTGGACGAGTCTATCTAGCCGGGTAAGTTTTTGTTTATATTTAAGCTATGTCTCCAAAAAAAAAATTATTTTTCTCTCCATAGATCTCGTTTGGTCAATTCTCCCCAAGTAGAATACCAAAAACGTTTAATTAATGCTGGATTTATGAAGTCGAATCCTATGTACTTTGTTTAAATAAGGAATAAGAATATGCATTCATTTATTTGACGTGTTGGCTGTTGGGTAAATAAAAATTCATATGCATGCCGATTTCATTAATACGGTTTATTGGCTTGTTTTTTTTCTGTTTATATATTATCACACTTCTTAATCTATAAAATAATATTTTATATATAGAGTCCCTATAGCTCAGATGTTTCCACCAAATAATGTTTCGCTTTGCTGGCAATGGAAACATCTGAACTTTGGGACCGTCTTATTGAAACATTTATATAATAAAACAAAATGATTAAAAAATAAATGAAAAGCCGCTGCTTTGATTGAGAAAAAAGAATTCTAATTTTTTACATAGCATCAAAATGGAATCTGTGAGACTCTTGCAAGCGCTCTTGTCTATCTTCCCGCTTCTCTTTGATGTAAAGGACCAAGATTATGAGAACTATGACTAGGCATGTGCCTCCGAGAGCCACCACACTCATAAGAATCAATTTACTTGGGGTGACAAAGAGCTGGGCCTTCCATCGAGAAGGCTCGTTCAGTGGCTTGGGGACCACAATTATCTGTGAATTGGGTATCAGCTGGGTGAAATTACGATATTTGCCCCCCAGGCCCACTGCCACCTGGTCCACAAAATTGGGTGTTCTCCCTAGGCCAAAGCAAGTGTAGGGCAACTGGAGGGCAAAATACGAGGCCTGGGGCAGTTGAACGCTGCTTCCGCATTGCTTGTCCCCATCTTGGGTAGTGGTGCAATAGGTGATTCTTGGTCCTGGAAGATTGCTTCCATATGTGCGCTGCTTTCTACCCAAAGCAGTGCGTCGTTCAGGATTTTGCTTGTTGTCCAGGCCGGTCAGGACAATAACTTTGACGAAATTGGCATCATAGTCGAGGGTATTGCGAAAGGCTAAAGGGCGATAGTTGCCATTCTCGTTCTTCTGAATAAGTATCACATCAAGAACACCATCCTGATAGAAATCATAGAATGCTCCGGCCACTGTATTATTACCCATTGGTGCTAAGGCTTTCCAGCGCACTTCAAAGGTTCGAGTCAGTGGTTTGTTGCATGTTGTGCAGGGTACATTTTCCAACAGAAACGTCTGCATCACTGGTTTGGCCATGTTGGTGGGTTGCAGTGTGACCAACAGATCCGGATAGCCATCGAGATTGAAGTCACCGCTTCGAGCGGTAATGGTCCTCAGATATACATCATCAGCCACAGGTGGCACAAAGGTCCAGCTGACGCCCTGAGGATCCTGCAAGTGGATTAAGCACAATAATAAACAATAGTCCACACTCACCCAGTGGTTTGAGATCTTACTTTAAAAATTACGTGGACATCTCGAAAATCGACACCATCATGAACCATTATAGTTGAATTTATACAATTAAATGGAATGCAGAATGGGACCACAATGTTCTGAACGCCTCGAAGCTCAAAGTCCATGAAAACGGCCTGGCCCACTGTGTAGTCATTGACTCCAATTGGCTGGTACTTAATCGTGTACTGATAACCGAAATTGTTGTCATTGGTGCCATACCAGATCTCATAGGCAGCCTTGTTCTGCACAAACAAATCGGCCAGATAGTCGCCGTTTAGATCCAAATAGGCATTGGCATTCGGAATGCTGATGCTGGTGGACTTTGGAAAACTTGTAGGGGCGGCCTGGTCAACCAACGTAAAAGCGTCGCGGGTGCCATTAAAGATCCAAAAACTTCGCTTTTCTGCTTGTTGAGTTGCATCTAGCCCATATAGATCAATGATCATGTCACGATTAAAGTCCAAGGCCATTACTTCGCCTTTGGTGCTAAATAGAGGTTTTGTTGCGCAGATCAACTCCGTGGTGTTGCCCCAATTAATATAAACATCATAGATATCCTTGTCCTTTTTCTCATTACGAATGTTGACTAGAACATCCATAAGAGCGTCGCCATCAAAATCACCAGGTACAACGCTGACAATCTTGTTACCGTTCTGGTACGTGCAATACGGGCCAGGTCTAAGCAGAGGTTCTGTAAAGTGCCCGTAAAGTATCTGCAACGTTTTCATATCATTTCGTATGACGAATGTGTCCGTCAGTTCGTTGGAATTGAAATCCCCAAAGGCTGCCACAACTCCTTCCTTTATTTCTCCGAATACCTTGTCTGTAATATCACTTGTTTGGACTAGCCCCGTTAACATGGAGACCAGGAGCAGATGCCCTAGCTTTTGGATAATTCCAAGCATTTTTTCACTCGAGATTTGCCTTATTCTTCTTTGTTTTCTTTTTTAGACATGTAAAATCAATACTGAGTCAGATATGCGATAGCTGACCATATCGGTGGAAACTGATAACTGTCTTGAATCGGTAGTACGTGGTTATGGCACAGCAACTATTTTTGCATTAGGAGACTCATTGGCAAAGAAGACAGTTGAACGATTGAAAACGGCTTGTTTTGCAACCACTTTGAATATATATAGATTTGATCAGGACGAAACTGGCACTCTGGTTACTATATATTTTATTATTTTTTCTTATATAATTTTTGATTTTTGAACCGAATTTTGCCGAAGTTTATTTTTTACTTTTCGTCCATATCGAGTTTAAGACTCTTTTAACGTGTCATGCGGCCGTTGGAGATGGGGGATATTTCGATAACTTGTAGTGTTAAATTGCTCGTCTCTAGACCACTGGCAATGCAAACGTAGAGAAAAGGAAAACTGTCAGTATAAAATAAACAAATAACATTAAAATAATATTGGGAGAACGAAATAAAACAATTGGACAATGGTGAGTGTAAAATAACCAAAATATATTTTAAATAATCTAGGTGGCAATGTTATGGAGTTCAGTCCCACTGGGTTGGCCTGATTAGCCCTGGACGCACAGACCATTGCTGCTTCTTCTTGCGCTGGTGGACAGCTAATACATATTTTGTTGTTGTATTTATGCAATTCCCCCTTTTATTGTGTCTCTTATTTGTGTTTATCCGTTTCCTCTTTTTGTTTACATATCTGATCCGTTACAGAACAAACTGAAGTCGAGTCAACACCGCGACAAGGTGAAAAAATTTATTTCCCTCACACAGACGGGCGAGCAGACCGCAATATTCTGCTTGACACAAAACGAATGGAAAATGGATTTGGCCAGCGATAATTATTTCCAAAATCCCGAATACTATTACCGTGAGCTAGATCGCAAACGTATTGAGCAACTATTCCTGCGCTATCGCGATCCAAATGATCTTCAAAAGATTAACTCACAGGGTGTGATACGATTTCTAGAGGATCTGGAACTGAGTCCGGACTCCAAATTGGTGCTCATTATTGCGTGGAAATTTCATGCAGAAGTGCAGTGCGAGTTCTCCCGGGATGAGTTCGTGAACGGCATGTGTGATCTTGGGATTGATAGCATTGAAAAATTGAAGTCCAAGCTACCTGTGTTGGAGCAGGAATTGAATGATGCTGGCAAATTCAAGGATTTCTATCACTTTACGTTTAACTATGCTAAGGATCCGGGACAGAAGGGCATTGACTTGGAAATGGCGATTGCCTATTGGTGCATAGTGCTGCGAGGGCGTTTCAAATTCCTGGACATCTGGTGCAAATTTTTGGAGGAGAAACATAAGCGAGCTATATCCAGAGACACGTGGAATCTGTTGCTTGACTTCGCTACCATTATTGATGATCGAATGAGCAATTATGACTCGGAGGGCGCTTGGCCCGTACTTATCGATGATTTTGTAGAATGGTGTCAGGAAAATAATCATCTCAAGGATCAGTCGAAGAACATATCTAGCGCTTACCAGAACGCCTCGCATAGTACAAACATGAATTATGGCTAACGAATTGTTGATATTTTTTTTTATGTAAACACTATCTATTACGATATATTCTCATTAGTAATAGATTTTTGTTTTTGCTTTTATTCTCCAATTATTCTAAATAATGAAGATAACTAAGCAAAGGCCCAGAAATTTTACAATTTTCTCTATAAAGTAAAAAAAAAAAAACATATATATACATATATAAATAAAATTAGTAAAAGTAAATTACGAGAACACGATTTAGAAGTCTATATCGATTGATTAACTATAACCGAATGTACATACATTTGTATGTTGCCTACATATACGTAAAAACTCAATTCCAGCATCGTTATGGTCTAGAGAATTTTAAAGAATTATTTTATTTCATTACTGGAATTCCATCGTTCCTGAAGTGTGCCAATAAGTCGAATGATTTGTTTCATATGTAACGTAATTGGTCATTACTTAACATTAAAATCAAAAATGGTTTAACTAGATTAACACCATTTTTTTAGCAGCGCTCTGCTTTAGTTATTCTGGCTTATAAGTTGCAATTATCGGTGGCAGATACCAGTGGCGATAAACTTGTCGGCTTATACTACCGATTTATACCCTTCCTTTGGTTTCCCATCTTCGCCTGGAACGGTCTGCTTCGTCGCTTATATTTTTTGTATAATTGTACATCTGGTTTAAAAGTAAGACAATGGCTGATTTCGATGATCATGATCATACCGGTCCTTCTGATTCCGGAGCATCGTTGACATATCCGATGCAATGCTCAGCATTACGCAAAAACGGATTTGTTATGTTAAAGGGCAGGCCATACAAAATTGTCCACCTCAAAAACTGGAAAAAACGGTCATGCTAAAGTTCACATAGTTGGAATCGACATTTTTTCAAACAAGAAGTACGAAGATACATATATGCCCATCTACTCATAAAATGGATGTCCCTAATGTTAAGCGCGAAGATTATCAGTTGACTGATATCAGCGACGATAGTTATGTTACATTAATGTCAGACGGTGGTGTTATTCGTGAAGATTTGAAGATTAACGATGGTGATTGCCCAAATCAGTTGCGTTCCGATTTTGATAATGGCAAGGATTTGCTGAGCACTGTTCTTAAGTCTTGCGGCGAGGAATGTATTATCGCAATTAAGACTAATACTGGACTAATAAAGAAAAGGTGTCGTTGACACAACTTTTAAATTTGGTTCTAATTATTGTACAAATACAACTGAAATTTGATGCATCTATGTTTAAAATACTATGCAACAAAATACGCGTTTGCCAATAAATTTTTTACCTAAACGTCAAAAGGGTCTATTCATTTTGGTCAGAAGTGTACAACGCATTGAAGAAAGCATCTCCGACCATACAAAAGTATATATACAATTTAGATCTGCACGATGAGACGAGTTCATATAGCTATGTCCGTCCGTCTGGATCAAGGCAAACGTCTCCTAGATCGTTAAAGGTGCAAAGTTTAAAACGGTTTTCCATTTTGACAAAGAAGAGTAACAAAAAAACGTGCAAGGGTATACGAATTACAAGAATACAATTGTTAGGAAGAATTGTAGAGAGACAGATGAAAATTCGGATGAGGAAGATGTCCAACCAGAGCTAAATGCAATTAAAACGGGGTTACTTAAAAAAATGTAATGGCATAACTATTACCTGAAAATCTAGGATTAGGAATCAGCCCTTAACAAATTGTTGCCTATGGGAAACATTGGGCCTGTTGGGGTTAAATACTTATTTATTCCCAACTATATGAAAATAAAAATCGATTTTGACAAATGCATTTGAATATAATATATTATTTAAATCATTTTTTCATGTGCATTTTCCCAGCAAAGCGGCAAGGGACTTTACACTTAGCATTAGGCAATCCATAACGGCGGAGTTTGCCGTTGTGGCGCACAGTGGAGCCTTTTGGCATCTTACATCGCAAAAATCAAACTTCTAAACCAGAGGTAGGCGCCCATAGCCCGTGGGGGCACTTTTGCTCGGCAATTGCTCGTGTGGCCGTCTGTGTGCATGCCGATGTGAGCACGAAGTACAAGTTCAAAGCGTAAAAAACAGCTAGTGTCGCACAGACTTTTGACGAAAGCAGTACTATGTCGCTTTGTTACGCAGCTACACGCAGAAAAGTTAATGCTTCACTTTCGTACATGGCAACTTTAAAAATATTTTGCCATTATTTATATTTTGTCCCTATAGGGTAAAAAGTATATTATAATATAAGCGAACATGCATAATGTAATATAAATGTAAGATATACATGTATGCACATATATGTATAGTATGAAAAATATATACATATAATAGCCGATACAAAATATGCATTCATTTTTATGACATTAAGGTAAAAGGAATCCAAGACTCATGACTGTACTTTGTTTTTTAAGGCGATTCGGTAAAAAAGGGTTGTGGGAAAATTCCGCAGTTTCACTTGTTCTAAACCAGGGGTAGGCACAAAGAGAGCCAGATCAAACTGTCAATGTATGCGTGCGCTCGCTTGTGTGCGTAAGCTGCTTTACACTGCGCGAATCGTATGTGAAGAAACGAATAAAAAAATTAAACTGCAAGTGAAACTGCGGAATTTTCCCACAACCCTTTTTTACCGAATCGCCTTAAAAAACAAAGTACAGTCATGAGTCTTGGATTCCTTTTACCTTAATGTCATAAAAATGAATGCATATTTTGTATCGGCTATTATATGTATATATTTTTCATACTATACATATATGTGCATACATGTATATCTTACATTTATATTACATTATGCATGTTCGCTTATATTATAATATACTTTTTACCCTATAGGGACAAAATATAAATAATGGCAAAATATTTTTAAAGTTGCCATGTACGAAAGTGAAGCATTAACTTTTCTGCGTGTAGCTGCGTAACAAAGCGACATAGTACTGCTTTCGTCAAAAGTCTGTGCGACACTAGCTGTTTTTTTACGCTTTGAACTTGTACTTCGTGCTCACATCGGCATGCACACAGACGGCCACACGAGCAATTGCCGAGCAAAAGTGCCCCCACGGGCTATGGGCGCCTACCTCTGTTCTAAACCGATAAAGCGATTAAAAAAATTTAAAAAGCGTAAGATAAGGAATTCCTGAAGCTTCAACATGTTTGCCAGGTTTACTGGGTGTTCGTGGTGCTGTAATATTCAAGGTCAAAGCCAGAAAATATTTCCAAGAATTTTTTAGCCTAAAATTTGAATCAAAACCGTTTCGTTTTTCATCCCAAATGAATTTTCGTTTTTGTTTAAACGACTTCATAAAGTTTTTAAAGTTTTAATACAATTTTTATACCATACACCCATAGGATGAAATGGTATATTAAAGTCGCCAAAATGTATGTAACAGGCAGAAGGAAGCATCTCCGACCCCACAAAGTATATATATTCTTGATCAGGATCGACAACCGAGTCGATCTAGCCATGTCCGTCTGTCCGTCCGACCGTCTGTCCGTATGAACACATAGATCTCGGAGACTGTAAGAGCTAGAGCCACCAAATTTGGTATTATGTAGACTCTTATAGTATGTAGAGTGATCAAGTTTATTTCAAATTTTTGCCACGCCCCTTTCCGCCCCCCGCCCTTCGCTAGAGACACCATATTTGGTATGTATATTCGCTTAGTAAATGCACACATTTTGTATGTATAAAAATTTTGCCACGCCCTTTTCTGCCCCCGTAATTTGAAAAACTTGATTATCTCCCGTATTTGTTTACCTTATGCAATCAAATTTGGCACACTTAAATTTGATACTAATATCTAGCAAAATATCAAATTTGATCAAAATCGGACAAAAAACAGTCGAATTATGCATATAAACGTTTTTCCATAAGGCCGAAGTTGGCCGTTGGCTGGTGGGGGCGCTAGGGTGCTCGTATGATTGAGTGAGCGAGATACTAAGATATGCTTGTAAGAAGCATGTGAAAATGCATTTGTTTAATAAAGTTGAACTATTTGCTTTACTGGTGTATGGTATACCTAAGTCGGCGAGACGACTTACTTACTTCATTTTAATTTGTTTACTTAAGACTTATATAGATTCTTGGATATTTATAAGAACTGAATCGCTTTGGATGTCTTAACATAGATTACCTATGTATATCAGCTTCTTTGCGAACATCGGCGTATCTTATATTAGGGTTAATTAGTTTAATAGACTAGCTTTGGGTCAAAGGTGTTTGTCTTCATTTATCTCTGATAGTCTGTTGGAGTTCTTTGTATTGATCACATCCTTTATACGAAGCCACATTTTCCACATCTCGATGGAAGATTACAGTTGGCTAAACTGTGGAAAAAACGTTGACAATTCCTACACTGAGGAATCTCCGGTCGGCGCGTTGGTTCCCATTTAATGGAATGATGTTGTATTGGTTTCATTGCTTTTAGATCGGTTTTAATGATGGTGAATTGTGTAATTTTTAGACCCGTTTTAATTAATTTCATTACTTTGTTTTGCTTATGCTTGCTGTTGTTTTTGCCTCTTTTTAATATTTTCTGCATTTGGCCCTGTATCAACCGTTATAGTTGAGCTGTTTTTTTGCAGCTTTGGATGATGACGATGATACTGTAACTGTAATAACCACACAAAATTATTTATAGAGAATATAAACTTTGGGAACACCGTTTAATAAGCGCTTAAGTTCTTGACACGTATATTCTCTTTTTGCAGCTCCATAAGTGTGATTGGGCTAAAATAAGGTGTTACCATTTCTTTGCGACCAGGACCAGATCCAATTTTGTCCCACCGGAGGAGACGGGCTGTGTGCTGTGGCTTCTTTAGCGCAAGACATCGTTTCTTTGATGATAGGGTTCTTTGAACAAGACAGCAAGGGACAACCTGCATTCCAGATGATGCAGTTTCAGGGCACACATTTTGCTTGAGGTTTTTTTAATATCCTCAACCCACACTAGGAGGCTTGTGGTTCATTTCCCAAGGCGTTTAGTATTTAGAATTAATCTCGTCACAGAGCGATTGAGAGATCATTTCTCCACTTGTATACCCTTGCAGAAAGGAAGCATCCCCGACCAAATATACTTACATATGTACATACATATATATTCTTGATCAGCACGACGAGACGAGTTCGTCTAGCCATGTCTGGATCACCACAAACTCCTCTTAGACCGTTAGATCTACAGAGTTGAAATATTGCATGTAGGCCTGTATATACTGCATGAGTTGTATGTCTCGGACTTAGCTGGATCGGATATCATATAGAAACGATCGGTCGATAACAGTAACTTTGATTAATAACTTCGGTACTTTTCACACGATTGCTCGATAAATGTAATATTTTTCAGCTTAAATGACGCTGTTAATGACTGTTCAGTATTTGTGCTTTCAAATGTATTTCGTGTTAGCAGTTAGAGTGGAGAAAGATAGCCCTCTATACTGTCGGTTTCTCTCGTTTGCACCTTCATTATCTAGTAGAAAGTGATATTTTGTTGTTAGTATTTAGTAACTTAAAAAATTTTAATATTGGACTGAATATTGCCCGAATATTGCATTGAATATTATGGGTCATAACGTTATTCATTGTGTAATCCATAACAGCGAAGTTGACTGTTTTTCGTTAAAACGCATAACTTGGCTATGTTCAGTCCAATTTTATGAAAAATCTGTGGCGACTCTTGAGTACCTGTGCGCTTGTAAGAGTGCAGCATTATGGAAAAGTATTTTATGTACAGTGGTGCGCATAGACTTAAGCCACAAGACTTCAACCAAGAATTTAAACGAAAATTAAGAAAAGTTTTTATTTCACAGCTCCAATTTTTTGCGTCACATTAGTTCTATATATCAGTGTTCTTATAAGAAGAACAACAAAGTTATAAAAATATATATTCAACGAAAAACTTGAAAAATCTGAGACTGTATGTATGTATATACATAGTATGATAGTAAGTATACATTTACATTGAGACACAGTAAAAGAATATATAAACTTCGCCATAGCCGAAATAAGCTTCTTTCACATTTTCCTTTTTGCATTTGCCAATATAACACTTATTGCGTTTTCATATCCTAGCAAAAAAAGTATTCAGTATTGAGAAAGAAAGATTAACGATTAGCGCATAAGGAGAAGGAGGATTAAGGCAGAAGGAAGCTTCTCCGACCCCATAAAGTATATATATTCTTGATCAGGATCGACAACCGAGTCGATCTAGCCATGTCCGTCTGTCCGTCCGTCTGTCTGAATGAACACGCAGATCTCGGAGACTATAAGAGCTAGAGCCACCAAATTTGGTATGTAGACTCGTGTGGTATGTAAATATATAGAGTTAATTGGAATTTTGGCCACGCCCTAATACGCCTCCAGAATTTACATAAAACTGACATTAAATTTGGTTCATATACTCGTTTAGTTAGCGCGCAGAAAATAATTGTTCCAACTTTTTGCCACGCTCCTTCCGCCCCCGGAATTTACATAAAACTGATTTTCCTAAAAACTATGAAAGCTACCGACAGTAAATTTGGTATGAAACTTTTGCCACGCCCATTTTCGCCCCCGTAAATTAAACAAAACTGATTTTCTCGAAAACCAACAAAGCTAAAGTCACCAAATTTAGTATGTATACTGGTTTAGTATGCGCGCAGAATATATATATTTTAATAAGTTGCCACGCCCACTTACGCCTCCATAATTTAGAAAAACACGATTGGCTCTTGCAATTTTTTGACCATCGCAATCAAATTTGGCAGACTAGTTAATCTTATCTATTTCTACTAAACTACCAAATTTTAAAAATTTGAAATCGGAATAGAAATCTGCAAAATATGCGTATGAACGTATTTTACTATGCGATCCATAAGGGCAGAATAGCCCGTTGGCTAGTGGCAGCGCAAGAGTGCTCGTGTGTTTGTAGAGTGAGCGAGATAGAACATGAGGTATGAGGTATGTTAAAACAATTTAATAAACATACATTTGGTTTTCGAAATTTTAAATATTTGTTTCACGTGGTGTATGGTATACCCAAGTCGGCGAGTTGACTTACTTCATTTTTATTTTAAAATTTTGCTCATTTTAGCACTCTACCTACATGTTTTACTTAAGACGACGATTTTAGTAGATCTAAGTAAGGCTACTTGCATATTTTAAAATAAGTTCATACCAATTTTTGTAAAAATATCTCAAGAACTTTTATTTTTTCTAAAGGTAGCTACATTTCTAAATACATATGTATGAGGTACTTACAAACCGTACATGATAAACAGTTTTGTTTTTGTTCAGGCCACTAATTCTATCGAAGTCTAAAAGCGGATTAAACTATTTTTCACTTGTTAAAGTACAATCCTCAAATTACAATACTAACAATTTTTCTAATCTTTAGCTTTGGTTCTAGTAAAACCATATATTTCGTTGTTAGATCAGATGATTTCGACCCAATTTTTACATATGTACCTATGTAATATCGAATTGTGGGATAATAAAGGTCTGTTAAAGATAAATTTGTATCCCTTTCTTCCATTATCGTAGATCCGTTTTTTTCTTTAACAAAAAAAAAAAAAAATTAAAATGAAGAGAGATAGAAACGAAATCGAATTAGAATAAGAGAATGGTAAAAAGGGGATCATTTTTATTTGGTGCCTTTAACTATTGAAGTGGTGAAGCGGTATGTAGTCGAATCGGATAAATTTTCAACCAGTTTCAGATTTTCAAAAAAGCGGTATTCTCACCTTAGTATCCCTGGCTTGGCTTTCGAAATATGGGATGAAAAGTTGTTGTTTTTTAGGGCACTACAAAACGATTTACTTTATTTTCCAAAATTTTTACTTCTCTTAGCTTTGTTTCTTATCATGGTTTTTTTTTTTTTTTTTTTTTTAATTGCTTAAAAGATCAACACCAAAGCTTTTGTTCTCCATTTTCTTACATCAAATACTAAACGAGTAATACAATTTTTATTTGCATTGGGGACAGCAATCACAAAAAAACACAGTATATATGGAAGGTATATAAATATATAAAAAATAAATCATATTAGGCCCTTTTAGGGCTGCAAAACAAGTAGAAAAATTAAAAGTTTGAGTGGGTCAAAACGATTTATAAGGATTGTACAAGTTGTTGTTGGTTGAAGAAGTATAAAAACTTAACCAGAGAACACACCACACATAGATTCCACCTCCAACTTTGACGATTCGCAGGTGTAGCGATCGTAAGCATTAAGTATTTTATGTATATGTATATATATATAAAGTTCGCCTAAAATTGGTATTTCCAAATACGTATTATAGTACTTACATACATATATAGTATACACATATATATAAGGCTAGTAAATATAATTCAAGTGCAATTCGGTTGTTGCCAGCATTGGATCTACATGATCTTGTTGTGACTGTTTTGCCTGTGACTTATCCTCCGACAGGTGAGAGTGGGGGGGACTAGGACTCGAGTTTGAGTTGGGCTGAAGATTGGCTAATGTTACTGCTGCTGATGTTGTTTCCGTGTTGTTGCTCATCTGCTTATCATTATCATTTAGATTTGACTTTGGGCTGGTGTTCGGATTAGGCTTTGTGGCATCGTTTTCGTAGGACGCAAAATTACTACGATTACAGCGGGTAATTAAATCACTGTAGGGTTTATCATGCAGCAGGCAAACCAATACAACTGTCATATTATCACCGCCCAGGCCGCCCATTTGGCAATCGGGCGCCAAACAATGATTCATCAGCTCCTCGCATATCTCCTCCGGATACATGCCCAGACCGATGCGAGTACGGCAGAATTCCAAAACTTCCGCATTAGTCATCACATCCCAAATGCCATCGCAAGCCAAAACGATAAATTCCCAATCGTCTGAGATATTCCGTGTTTCCACATCCGGGTAAGCTGCCGTGATATATCCATAATGCAGAATTATTAATATGAACAACAATGCGAACAATAGAAAGAAAAAATGAGCGCATTCACTCACCTGTCACGATTTGATCTTCCGGCTTTTTGTTTGCTCGCTTAAAGACAAAGTCCCCAAGGGCACGGGAGAGGGCGAGATTACCATTAACTCGATTGAATTCCACCCAACCGCCGCCCTCTATAATACGTTTCGATTCGCCTTCATTATTCGGCTTGTGGTCCATTGAAAGTACCTCTAATTGGCCATTCACACAGGCAATTGCCCGCGAGTCGCCAGCGTTAGCACAATACAATATATTATCCTTGACCAACACTACAACAGCTGTAGATCCAGCCATTTGTTCGCCCCATGACTCATTGTGCAGCATTTCATAATCAATGTCCAAAAAGCCCTGTAATAATTTATAAATTACTTATTAGCTCCTTTTTTCGATTTATATACCATTCTTTCAGCTTTCAGGTGTTGTATGCATTTCTGACATTATTTGAGCGTCTAAAATTAATTTTGTCGGTGCAGAATTTAGTCTCAGTGTCTTTTATGACTAATTGAAAGTGCGGACTACGAGGGGTATTACTCACCTGTTTGAGGGCCTTTTCTATGTCATTGTCGTTGTACTCGGGTCGTTTAAGTATAAATTTGTGCAAATGTTTGCCCGCATATTGTGCCACTGTGGCCCCACCATGGCCATCAAAAACGGCAAAAAAGGCTGTGCCGGGATCATCGGGCAGCGACAGTATATGTGTGTGTGAATCTTCCATATTGATGCGCCATCCCTGCATGCAACTAGAGCCCACTCGGTACACCGAATTCTGGCAATACGATGACTCTTTGGCAGTCACCGGCTCGGACAAGGTTTGTCCCATAGTTGTCCTCGTAGGTGGTGCGTCTTCTCGACTTACCCAATTGATTTATTTATCTAAATATGTACATGCGAATATACGATAAGATATTATAGTATTCATCTTGGGCATAGCTATTCAATTTGGCGATTGCGTGACCAAGACACGCAAAATAGAGGAAAAAAAAAACAACACAAGCAGCAGACAACGTAAATGTACAAAAAATGGTTCAGGGCAAAGGCCAAAACCAGATAAAACGACTGATAAGAGGGTAAAACAGTATATTTTTGTTTTAATTTTCGCCTTGACGGACGTCTGGTTTTCCAAAGTTGTTGTTGCTCTTGTTTTTGCTGCTGGTGTTTTTTTTTTTTTGTTTTTTTTTCTTTCTGTAATCATGCGCCTCATAATTAGTCGACATAGTTTGCCACACTGCACCTTACGCAAAAGGCTGTTCAGAAAATACAATATTTTAGAGGCGGATCCGTTGTGACTAGTGCAAATACATATCTCTCACCTGCTACTCCAATTTGTTCACTTATGCTCGGTAAACTAATTAAAAGAAAAGGTAATATATGAATTCAGTTATTGCGGTTTGTTGTGATCTGGAGCCGTTTCTGTTTCCGTTTTGTTCCAGTTGTTTTTTATCTAGTCGTTGCTTTTAGCAGGCTGAGTGGGGGCCCAAATGTATGCAGCACGTGCTCTTTGGGCGGTCGCTCTAGATTATTGATTGCAGTTGAGTTGCAGTTTTTTTTAGCTTCTTGATTTATGCACGCTTGTTTTGTTAAATGTGTTCGTATGTGTAAGAGTGTGTGTCCGTTTTTTTTTATTTCTTTTTTGTTTTTAAAAGCTAGTGTTGTTTTGTGTATGATTATCGATAAGCCAGTATTTTTGTCACTATCGATATTGTTATCGCATGGTTCGCTATCGAAAGGCATCCTGCATGGCAGAGTTACACTGTATGAGTTTCAAATTCCCATTGTTCCACTAAATCGGTATTTAAATGAACTGCCCAAAACTAAACTTTGTTAATTAGCAAAAAAAAAAAATTAAAATGAAGTAAGTCTGCTTGTCAACTTTGACGACATTCACCAAGTAAAATAAGGGTTTTAAATTTTTAAGACCAAGTGAATGTATTTTATTATACCCTTGCAGAGGGTATTATTCACATTTTATTATACCCTTGCAGAGGGTATTATAAAATTGGTCAGATGTTTGTAACGCACAGAAGGAGACGTTTCCGACCCCATCAAGTATATACATATATTCTTAATCAGCATGAGAAGCTGAGTTGATATAGCCATGTCCGTCCGTTCGTCCGTCTGTGTGTATGCGTTTTACTCAGCCGTCTTAAGAGCTATCGGGCTGAAATTTTTTGTCGGGGTTTTTTATTACCCGGGAAAAATAAAGTATGAAAACCATCAGGATCGGACCACTATATCATATAGCTCTAGAAGTTTACAAAATTTGAATGTGATCGGATAAATATAACACAAGTTACAGTCAATACAATAATCGGCTCTGCTCCCAGCTCTGCCGGCAGCGCTGCTTGCTGTCTACTACGTCTTTCGTCATCAACAGAGTACATGCATACACACACAGACGCAACGCTACATAAACTGTATGTGGATGCGTGCGTTGCTTTGCTTTGGGAATGAGGGAAGAAGAACAAATTGTAAAATAGAGAGTAAAATTGTTTTGTTTGTATATTGATGAATTGAGTAGCAGAAAACAAATTTTGAACATGTAAAATTATTATTACCAAGGACTGCCAGGGTATATAAACTTCGGCATAGCCGATGTTAGCTTCTTTGATATTTTTAAATTCATTTTATATGCTTGATAGCAAGCATATGCTATCTCGTTCATTTTTACGACCACTTTAGTGCCGTCAACTTCGCCCTTCGCTGCCAACTATTAACGAAAAAAAAAACCGTGAAATTATAAACCAAAAACCCAATATATCAAAATAAAGCAGAAAAAACCCACTTTTTATGTCCGATTTTAATACAATCATCGATGGATACTAGAATATAAATCTTTAGTCTAAGTAATTTCTGCTAATTCCATCCACTAACGACATTTAACCATACTTTCAAAATGTAAATTACATAGAATCGCCTAGTGGAGAAACGTCTCATTTCTCTTCCTGCAGAAAAAGTCTAGGAACTCAATCCTCTTTTCAGAACACAATGCTCGAATATGCGCAGAATAACTTATTCAAAATAACCATAACTTTGAACTTTGGTTAATAATTTAATTCGACATTATAAAGATGTTTGCCTATTGCCAGTTCATTGGGAGGATAAGATAAAGAGTAATGTATAGAATTGCTTATTGTATTTAGGATTTGTCTAGACTACAACCTTTTAGTTAGTTATTCAAAACTGGGATTCCCAATTACTTTGAGCGTTGAAGTTATAGTATGGTCCGCCACCAAACCCACCCTCACTCTTTTACCTGTATCCGAAAAGGGAAAGTACAAGAAAATTGTAGATTCGGGATACATAATCTTCAATGCCCCAAACAGAGAATTTTCAAGCCAATTTCCGATAAAACTTAAACTTTTCAATTCAAATTGAAATTCAAAATTTTGTTTACACTAGTTTTCACATTGGGGAAATTTTACAACTTTCTCTCACATGTAAATGTAAACCTCAGTTATAGAAGCATTTTTGGTTGGGAGCCTGTTTTTTGGAATTATTATTGGAAATCTGTTTTTTTTTTCGTTGTAATTAACAACACATTGAAGTTAAAAAAAAGAGGTTCGAGGACTGTTTTGTTGGTTATTCTTCCCTTCCCTACAGCCGTCAACGAGAAAAAAGTTTTATATAAAAAGTCTAGTGCCTTCAAGCTAGGATGTAGCAATCCGGAGCATGTAGCATGCTCTTTTATCTTTTGTTTATAAGACAGCTATATAATTTAGTTATCCGAATTGATCAAATTTATCAGAGCCATTAATAGGTATAAAAAACTGGCAAACGCTTATTTATATGAAAATCGCGTCTAAAGCAACCAAGTTAATAATAAAAGTCACTGTTTTCGATCGATCGTTCCTATTAATTTTTAAGTTTAGAAAATAACGAAGTTTGTATTGTCCGATCCGGCTGAATCCGAGATATTCAACCCGTACAGTATATACAAGCCTACATGCGAAATTTCAACTCTTTTTGCAAGGGTATACAAATTAAGCCGGCGTTAGTTTTAGTATGGATACAATTGTCGTCCCGACCTCATTCAGAAATTTTGATTTCCCATTTAGCATGATATTCTCAATACTATTTGCGCAATGAGCTACATGGTCTTTGCGCAGCAGGCGGAAGATCCCTGTTAAGCTGAAGCTCTAGTATACCTTTGCGAAATAGTATTGGCCACATCACATCATTAAGAAGTTTTAGTGGCGATAAGTATTTGCCGATATGCAGAGTTATAGTTACGACCATGTATGAAGGCTTGAATATTAAGTTGATATTTTATAAACTGCACTCATAACTATAGGACTATATAACTATATACAGTAGAAAAGTATTTATAAGAATTAATGAATCAAAATAAAGTAAAAAACAAATTTTGGCAAATGATACTTGGAAACTTGGTGTCAAAAAAACGAATATTTCGAATTTTCCGATTGTATGTGCATGAGGTGCATTCTGGCTCCAGTGTCGAATTCAATAGCTCAATCAATTCCATTCGTTTTAGGAGTGGAGGTAAGCTTGGACTCAAATTCGAATGGTTTGTAACCTTGAAAATTCCCATTTAGGTAGTTCGAAGTATAATACATTTAAAATTGTCGAAAGAACATGCCACTTCTGGTGCCAATTTTTATTTGGCCACCCACTCCTCTGACGAATAAAAACGGCTAATTAAATGCTGCTAAACTATTTCAGCAGTAAAACTGTTGTACTGTGACCGATTCGAAAATATTAACCCTTGAGGTTAAAGCACATACCAAAGGTATTCGATATAAAATAGTAAAGCCATTATTTTTTAACCCCAGGTTTGTAGGTCTTTGTTTCGTAAAAGATAACATGTTTTTTTGCTTTTACTTGTGTAGATAAGGAAAGGGTATATTTCATCAAATCATAGGTTTTGCCTAATCGCCTGTAAGCTACACTCTGTCGCATATGTAATTGTAGCTAGAGTATATATATTCTTGATCAGCATCAACTGCCGAGTCGATTTACCAATTCCGTCCTTCCATTTATCTATCCTGATACACACCTAGATTTTTTAACATTAAACAAAATAAAGTATATGATAGTTCTTTTAAAAAGTGCCAAAAAAGCAGCCTCGCAACCATTAAGGGGGTATCTTAACAAAAGTTGGTATCTTACAATTAATAAAAATCACAATCCTACCTTTTTTGCGTCAATTTTGGGTACATTCTCTTATAATCATAGCACAGTTGTGATAAGCTAAATTCTTTTTTTATACCCTTGCAAAAAGGGTATATTAATTTAATAGAAGGAAGCATCTCCGACCATATAAAGTATATATATTCTTGATCAGCACGGCGAAGCGAGTTCACATAGCCATGTCCGTCCGTCCGATCTACAGAGTTGAAACTTAGCATGTAGGCTTGTATATACTGTACCGTTTGTATATCTCGGATTCAGCCGGATCCGATCACTATTTCATATAGCTCCCAGACAAACGCCAAAGTCATGAACAGTGACTTTTCTCAAAACCTTCGTTATTTTCTGAGCTATTGTCGTGAAATTAATATTAGTGACTTTATTACACCTAAAAACGACTGTGTCAAATTTAATCAATATCCGATGACTATATCATATAGCTCTCATAAAAACAATCGGTGGTAAACAGTGACTTTGTTCAAAAACTTCTTCGCAAACATTGGAATTTTAAAGTGTTTTTCCACTTTGACGGCTATAGGTGAATAGAGCAACAAAAAACTTGCAAGGGTATATAAACAGTGACGCGGTCGAAGTTAGCCCCGGACCTCTGGTTTTATTATAATTTTACAAATACATATTTATGTGTATGTTTATATGAAAATACATTTTGGCATACCAACCTTTACACTCCGTCGTCTAACATTTTTAAAGCCTTACTTTGCATACATGGGGTGGCCAAACGCGACCCATTTATTAACATAGTAGTTATATATTTTTATACCCTTGCAAAAAGGTGTTGACATTTCAACGGAAATGCCCATATCTAACTTCATTTTTTAAGTAAGTGATATTTAGAGGGCCTGGGCTAACTTAGAAGTTTGTATACCCTTGCAAGTTTATCTGTCACCTTTATGTTAAAGGCGTTAAAGTGGAAAAACTTTTGATATAATACCTAAAATTGAGAATCTATATAGACGCTGGGGCAGTGCGTCGCCAAAATATATATAACAGGCAGAAGAAAGCTTCTCCGACCCTGTAAAGTGTATGCAGTGAAAGCTACAGAGGTTTTCGCTATATCGGATTTTCCATTCAAACGAAGGTTTTTAAGGGACCATCAGTTTCTTACGAAATATTGAGGTTTTTGATTTCACGGGGTACGAATTTTGAGACTACTGTATTTACATATGTATGTACATAAACTTTGTAAAGTGGATACTAACAATGGAAATTTTATAAACAAAACAATATATTTTCATTAATGGTGAAAAACAAAAAATAAGTTAAGCAATATGAATAGAAAAAGATTGATTTGTAAACGTCTCGGCATCGATCCAATTTGCTGATGAAAGTCATACGACCTAGGTAATTTCGGTCACTCTTCATTTACATACTTACATACATACATATACATACATATGTAGGTACATATGTACATATATACATATGTAAGTATAATAGTTATTGTGGCGGTTTTATATGTATGTACATATGTTGCTCTAGGTTTAGTCGCTTTCTTTTTTGAAAATACCCAGACATTTTCTATGGGATTAAGATCTGGACTTTAAGCTGGTGTATCTATAACTTTGTCACAGTTATATAACACCAAGATGTTGGATCTTGCGACTTGGGCTTGGGGTTATACATATATTTAAGTTTTTCCGAATTTTGGCATTCGAAAAATCCAAACTTTTGCTCACTTTTTGTACATTGTATGTACATACATATGTACATACATAGCTACATATGTTAAAAAAGCGAGAGAATTAAAGGTGTCTTATCACAATGATAAGCACTGTTTGAAAGGGAGAAACTCAACTTTTGTAAATCAAACTTCCACCACTTTATCTTTTCTCTATTTTCTCTGCTTTGCCAACTTGTGTATCTTTGTGTTTGACTGTGCTTTCTTAGTATTTTTATGTGTATGTTTTTTTTTAAGCTTTGTCGCTGTGCTGCTGCTGCTGCTGCTGCCGCTGCCGCTGCCGAGAGTGCATTGAATTTTGCGAATTTCGTTTTGGGTTTACGGCAAATATACGAATTCAAGGACAAATGACGTCAGCAAAACCATTTTTTATACCATACACCCATAGGGTGAAATGGTATATTAAAGTCGCCAAAATGTATGTAACAGGCAGAAGGAAGCATCTCCGACCCCACAAAGTATATATATTCTTGATCAGGATCAAAAACTGAGTCGATCTAGCCATGTCCGTCTGTCCATCCGTCCGTCCGTCCGTCCGTCCGTCCGTATGAACACCTAGATCTCGCAGACTATAAGAGCTAGAGCCACCAAATTTGGTATGCAGTCTCGTGTAGTATGTACGCTTATCGAGTTTGTTTCAAATTTTTGCCACGCCCCCTTCCGCCCCCAGAATTTACATAAAACTGTTTTTCTTAAAAAGTATAGCAGATAGAAACATCAAATTTGGTTTATATACTCGTTTAGTTAGCGCGCAGAAAATAATTGTTCCAACTTTTTGCCACGCCCCCTTCCGCCCCCGGAATTTACATAACTCTGATTTTCTTAAAAACTATGAAAGCTACCGACATTAAATTTGGTATGTAAGTTAGCTTAATAGACGCGCAGATATTGACTATTTAAAAATTATGCCACGCCCATTTCCGCCCCCGAAAATTAAACAAAACTGATTTTCTCGAAAACTAACAAAGCTAAAGTCACCAAATTTAGTATGTATATTGGCTTAGTATGCGCGCAGAATACATATATTTTAATATGTTGCCACGCCCACTTCCGCCTCCATAATTTAGAAAAAACCGATCAGCTCTTGCAATTTTTGGACCATCGCGATCAAATTTGGCAGACTAATAAATCTTATCTATTTCTATCAAACTACCAATTTGATTGAAATCGGACTAGAAACATACAAAATATACGTATGAACGTATTTTGCTACGCGATCCATAAGGGCAGAATTGGCCGTTGGCTAGTGGCGGCGCTAGAGTGCTTGTGTGTTTGTAGAGTGAGCGGATAGCAAATGGTATGAGGCATGTTAAAACAATTTAGTAGACATACATTTGGTTCTTGAAATTTTAAATATTTGTTTCACCTGGTGTATGGCATACCCAAGTCGGCGAGACGACTTACTTACTTCATTATACTTTGGGCAGCAGCGTTGCGCTGATCAACTCTCACTCTTTCTCTCTCGCTCTTTATTCTTGAATTAATTTGTGGTTTGTTTTTTTTTGGGCTACCTTGTCTATATTTTGCCCGTTTGCTTTTTTTTCTTTTGTTTTGAATTTTTTTTGCTAAACAAACAAAAAAAAAAAGAAAAACTTATTATTAAATATGTGTGTGTATATTTGCACAGCAGCAACATCAACAACATTTTTGATAAAGAACTGTACTTCGTGTGTATGTGTGTGGATGAGTATCGCCAACCTCTCTCTCTTTGTGCAGTTTCGTCATCGTTTCGCCCCCCTGAAAAAAATACATTCCGCGACAACCACCTTGCCACCTTCTTCCAACGAAAAATTAAATATGCATTCAGTGGTGGCACGAATTTTGGGACATGCGGGTTTTCGCTCATCAATACAGTTTTTTTTTTATTTTAAAGTAATGTTAGCTGTTTAGTTTCATCAAACTAATGTCCTAACTTATAGCTTTAGGTGGATCATTGTTTTAAAAAACCAGAGGACCGCGTCAAAGTTTGTATACCCTTGAAACTTACCTATAGTCTTCAAAGTGGAAAAACGCTTTATTTAAAAAGGATACTGTTTGAGAAAGAACGGCCTACAATCTTAGCATAGGAAATAACGAAGATATTGATGAAAGTCACTGTTTTCCACCGATTGTTCCTATGGGAGCTATATGAAACAGTTACCCGATATTTATCAAATTCGGCACAGTCATTAACAGATAAATTAACAGATTAAACTAACAAATGTTTAATTTGAAAGCAATCGCGTTAAAAGTAACGAAGTTATTGAAAAAAGTCACTGTTTTCGAAAGATCGTTCCTATGGGAGCTATATGATATAGTCACCCGATCTTGATCAAATTTGGCACAGTCGTTTATAGGCGAAATAAACTCACCAATATTAAAGTTCACGATAATAGCTCAGAAAATAACGAAGTTCGAAACTGTTCGTAACTTTGCATGATATAGTGATCCGATCCGGCTGAATCCGAGATATACCAACTGTGCAGTATATACAAGCCTACATGCAAAATTTCAACCTTGTAGCTGTAACGAGCTACAAGCTCAACTTTGCGTTGATTCAGACGGACGGGCAGACGAACGGGCGGACAGACGGACGGACGTGGCTATTTGAACTCGTTTCGGAGATGGTCGGAGATGCTTCCTTCTATGCGTTGCACACTTCTGACCAAAATTAATATACCCAAGGGTATAAATATACTGTATATGTATTTTGTGGTAACAATAGGTATATTAAAGTCGCCAAAATGTATGTAACAGGCGGAAGAAAGCTTTTTCGACACCATAAAGTATATATGTATGTATATGAATTCTTGGCTAACATCAACAGCCGAGACGATCTAGCCATGTCTGTCCGTCCGACCGACCGTCCGCATGAACACCTAGATCTCGGAGCCTATAAGAGCTAGAGTCACCACATTCGGTATGTCGGCTCGTGTAGTATGTACACTGATAGAGTGTATTTCTAATTTTTGGCACGCCCACATCGGCCCCACAATAGATAGACACTTTCGTAATCAAATTCGACTAATTCATTTTATTTATTTCTACCAACCCAGAAAATAGTATTAAATTTGGACTAGAAACATGCCGAAACTATGTACGTATTAAAGTCTTTTGCCAGGTATGTAGATCATAAGAGCGGAGGTGGCCCTAGGTTATTAGCGGCGCTAGAGTTCATGTGTGTTTGTAAGAGCGAGCGAGATAGCATATGCTATGATGAGGCATGTCAAACAATTAAAAAACATACATTTGGTCTTCGAAATTCAAAATATTTGTTCTTTTGGTGCATGGTATACCGAAGTCGGCAAGAAGACTTACTGACTTCATTTGATATGTCTGGCCGGACGTTTTTATACCCTTGCAGAGGGTATTATAAAATTGGTCAGATGTTTGTAACGCACAGAAGGAAGCATCTCCGACCATATAAAGTATATATATTCTTGATAAGCTTGAGAAGCTGAATAGATATAGCCATGTCCGTCTGTCCGTCCGTCTGTGCAAATCAACTTCACGCCGCCATATTAAGAGCTATCGGGATGAAACTTGATATTTGAGCTACTTATGTATATCCCGCAGCAGACAAAGTATGAAAATTGTCAGGATCGGACCACTATATCATATGAAATTTACTTATATGATAGTTTTGGATATAAAACATCAGATCCCGAAATTTCAATCAGATCGGATAAATATAAATCGGCTCTCGGTCATTATTTGAAATCCACAAAGCAGCTAAGCACACGCATACACACACAGACGCAACGCTACGTGAACTGTATGTGTATGCGTGCCAATCGCAGCGTGCAGCATGGGGAAAAAGAAGAAAAAGAAATGGAAATGATATTTGGAAGGTTTTGTCTGTACATTAATGAATTGATGATACAAAAAAAGGGTTTGGACCATGTAAAAATATTATGGCCAAGGACTGCAAGGGTATATAAACTTCGCCACAGCCGAAGTTGGCTTCTTTAATATTTGTATTACCTTTTGGGCTAAGCCGTGCATTTCAACTTGGACCAGTATTCATATCGAAATTTCCACAGAAAAATGAAACAATTCAAAGTTAACCAAACAAGTGAACTTTTTGTCAAAGGCGTTTCCCAAACCACAAGAAATTATATAATAAATTTTAAGTTACTGCAAGAGTATTTAAACTTCGGCATAGCCAATTTGCAATTTCTTTGTGATTATATTCAGATGATGAACCGTAAATATGGTCACCTTGGCTTGTATAGCTGCCATAGAATCCAGCCATAAACTCGAGAGAAATATACCAACTTCTTTATACCATGCCCTCCTAAACTCCCAAGAAGCGTATGTATGCCAACGTTTTTTGGGATAGAATGTAAGTTGCCAGACAGAAAGAAGTTCAAACTAGGGGTATTGTTATACGATTCTAATTTGTATAAAACCACCTATCTACAGAAATTGTTTCTTATCGAATTTAGTGACATCAGCAGGTAGAACACTATTTTTAAATATGAAGTGTTAAACGATTAATGTTTGGCCTGGCAAAAAAGATTGTATGTTTTATTATCAGGTGTGATACAGAATTCACTTCAGCTTGCATTTTAATGAAAGCTGAAATTTGCATAGGTGCCCTACAATGACAATTCGAGCGATTTTTAATCCCCTCACAAAAGTGCTGGCTAAATGGTCTATTACAAGGAACTTACAACGTTTTTATACCATACACCCATAGGGTGAAATGGTCCGTCTGTATGAACACGCAGATCTCGGAGACTATAAGACCAAATTTGGTATGTAGACTCGTGTGGTATGTAAATATATAGAGTTAATTGGAATTTTGGCCAGGCCCGCTTACGCCCCCAGAATTTACATAAAACTGTTTTTCTTAAAAAGTATAGCAGATAGAGACATCAAATTTGGTATGTAAGCTAGCTTAATAGACGCGCAGATATTGACTATTTAAAAATTTTGCCACGCCCATTTCCGAGCCCGCAAATTAAACAAAACTGATTTTCTCGAAAACTAACAAAGCTAAAGTCACCAAATTTAGTATGTATACTGGCTTAGTATTCGCGCAGAATATATATATTTTAATATGTTGCCATGCCCACTTCCGCCTCCATAATTAAGAAAAAACCGATTGGCTCTTGCAATTTCTTGACCATCGCGATCAAATTTGGCAGATCAATAAATCTTATCTATTTCTATCAAACTACCAAACTACCTGATTGAAATCGGACTAGAAACATGCAAGTTATACGTATGAATGTATTTTGCTACGCGATCCATAAGGGCAGAATTGGCCGTTGGCTAGTGGCGGCGCTAGAGTGCTCGTGTGTTTGTAGAGTGAGCGAGATAGCATATGGTATGAGGGCATGTTAAAACAATTTAATAGACATATGTACATTTGGTTTTCGAAATTTTAAATATTTGTTTTACCTGGTGTATGGTATACCTAAGTCGGCGAGACGACTTACTTACTTCATTATTAAAAAAATTAATGTCGGAAGACAAGTGGTTTAATTACTGATAATACATGCAATTATTTCTGTAAATTCACAATTTAACAAATCACCAGAAATTTCATCAGACATAAATCCACTGACAACAACATGGTTGCCACATAGTCCAGTTCGAAATCAGTCAAATCAAAATAATTTTTTTAATTTTTTTATTCGGTATTAACCAAAGTAAATATTTTGAAACATAAATAAAAGTATTCTTAATTAAGTAACGCATTTAGTTCTGTAATAAATTGCGTAGTTTTCGTGTATATCCCAAGAAAAAACAACAATTTCTCTGAAGTGGCAACGTCGATACATATGTAAAAGTCAAACAAAATTTAATCTTGTTTTCTTACAACAATAAAAATGATGAATTTCTTGAATTAAACTTATGGTAATTCAATATAAAAACAAATTTTTAGGTCTTTTTCTATGTCTCAAAAAATTAATTAATGGAGCTTTATGAAAAAGTAAAAATACTGAGAACTGATACATAATGACAACCCTACCAAAACCAGCCAACTATGTTCGAAAAAATCAAATCTCTCAAAGTTCCGTGGCACCTAATTTTTTTTAAGCGCTTTGAATTCACTGCGCAATTGAAACTGACAGTGTTTTCTGTAGCACACCTGTATATTACACTACTTCTACTACACTACACACTAGGTCTTTGTAAAACTAATGCAATGCAATTTTGAGTAGAAATTCGACCAACAGCCGGATCCCCATCTAAGAAATTCGGAGTTGTCAATTTGGAGTAGCACAGGTGAATATGAATGCATTTTAGTCGGTTTCTGCTTGGTCTTTCCCACACAGACTGTTTTATATTTTAACAACATATCCTTATCCTCGACCATTCTTCTAGGCCTTGTTTGATTATCCTATCGCGTCGTTGCATTGAAAGTGCAGGGTTTATCGGGGTTCTTGTTGTTTTGGTAGCACGCATTTTTATTTCCCAACTTAATCACCAGCTCGTTCTCCTGATCCCCGATGCTTTTTCTCTCCATATCCATCTCTCTCTCTAAAAACGCACATTTATTATGCATTTAACGTTCCGTCTGCAGCGAACAAATGCAACTATTAAAAGCCCCATCCACTCCCATCCAGTTTAAGTCAGTCAGTAGGCATTTATAATTTGCTTTTCCTCTCTCCCTCTGGAAAAAAAAATCTCATATTGTTTGACGCAGTTGCATCTGCATGCAAATGGTGGCCGGATAGACGACCCATGCTCAGAACGACAGATATCGCCTTGGCAGAGCTTATCCGCAGTTCAATCACATTTGCACAAAAGTTCGAGGTCAGTTATAAAAATAAAATAATAAATATAAAAAGAACTCTGGATTTGTTTTGTATTAATGCGACAAAATGAATTTCTTTGTCTCTGGCTTGTACGCTGGATCAGGATCATACTCGGAAGAGAATCGACAAAGCGGGGAATTAGAGTTTGGGGTTGTCCTGTTCATTGAAGCCTTTTGTTTTTTTTTCATTCAAGTGGAAGTAGGCCACTGGAGTTTTGTGTAACTTAAGCACAGCAGAGCCCAATCGTTTTCGATCTCATCCCTCAAACCGTTCGGATCCAGTATGCAACTGTGTAATGCGAGCCTGAAGTCCCCTAAGCGCGATGGCGGGGTTATTGACTTAAGCCTCAAGGATAATGGAAAGTTAACAGCAACGTATCAAACAGGCAGCAGCAGAAGCAGTAGCTGGGCCTCATTGTCATCGTCTTCGTCATCGTCATCGTCGTCGTTTAGCCATTTCTAATCTTGTCCAATGAAGATGAAACGTGGCCCCAGACACCATGCGGGATGGTGGTACACGGGGCAAGAAGACCGGACCCCCAGACTGAGACGGGAATTTCGTTGTTTCTGTCGTTGTTGTTGTTGAACTAAATTTTTTAGCTCAGTTCAAGTCAGTTAGTGGTTTTGTTGGCCCGTCGATTTCGATAATTTCCAGAGAATTCATGCCACAGATTTCGGGTTTGGGCGGCCCGAGAGAAACTAGTTGAAGGCAGCCTCCAGATCAAGCTCAAGGATCCCCACAAAGCCGGGGTAAGTTTATTAACTTGCTCACTCCACATGAACGTAGCCGAATAACCATCGAAAGGGAATAATAATATATACATACAAACATACATTTGTGATCAAAATGAAATGAAAATATGTTTCGTTTAATTGTACGGATGAATTATATTGGTTTCTGATTTGATAAAATAATTATCAACCTAAGACCGGCATTAGGATGAGTCCTATGGCAAATAAAACGAGGTCTATGTGAGAACTTTTCATTTTGCGCAATGTACAACAACTCAACTCTGAAATGTTTTTGTGTCCAATTTTTTCCCCCGACCACGCTCAGTTGCAGTCATAACCCATGCGGGAAATATAATCTTACAAAATTCTAGTCTAAGTCCGACGTATTGGGAGAGGTTTTTTAAAAACCTGCTCACATAGTTAACGGATGTCGCCTTTTCGCCAGAGGCCCAAACTTCATTACAGAATACTTGACCTTTCCCTTTATATTTTAACCTATGTCGAACTACGCCCATGATAGTTAGTTTTTTATTTTCATTTGCTAAAATAAATTTTTATACCATGCACCCATAGGTGGAAATGGTGTATTAAAGTCGCCACAATGTATGTAACAGTATATAAATTCTTGATCATCATCAACATCCGAGTCAATCTAGGCCGTTCGACCGACTGTGTAGAGATAGAGATATGCAGATATGTTGTGGCATAAGGGTGAAGTTGGCCTTTGGCTAGAGGCTTATCAGAGTGAGCCCGATAGTGAGAGATGTTTGCTATGCAGCATATAAACGGAATTTTAAATTCATACATATGTACATAAGTGTTAAACAGATGTTTCAGTTGGTGCATGGTATGCAGAAGTCGGCAAGGCGATTTACTTAGTTCATTTTTATACCATACACCCATAGGGTGAAATGGTATATTAAAGTCGCCAAAATGTATGTAACAGGCAGAAGGAAGCATCTCCGACCCCACAAAGTATATATATTCTTGATCAGGATCAACAACCGAGTCGATCTAGCCATGTCCGTCTGTCCGTCCGTCTGTCCGTCCGTCCGTCTGTCCGTATGTCCGTCTGTCCGTATGAACACCTAGATCTCGGAGACTATAAGAGCTAGAGCCACCAAATTTTGTATGTAGACTCGTGTAGTATGTAGAGTGATCAAGTTTATTTCAAATTTTTGCCACGCCCCTTTCCGCCCCCGCAATTTAATAAAAGCGTTTATCTCAAAAACTATTCCAGCTAGAGACACCATATTTGGTATGTATATTCGCTTAGTAAATGCACACATTTTGTATGTATAAAAATTTTGCCACGCCCTTTTCCGCCCCCGTAATTTGAAAAACTTGATTATCTCCCGTATTTTTTTACCTTATGCAATCAAATTTAAATTAAATGCACTTAAATTTAATACTAATATCTAGCAAAATACCAAATTTGATCAAAATCGGACAAAAAACAGTCGAGTTATGCATATAAACGTTTTTCCATAAGGCCGGAGTTGGCCGTTGGCTGGTGGGGGCGCTAGGGAGCTCGTATGATTGAGTGAGCGAGATACTAAGATATGCTTGTAAAAAGCATGTGAAAATGCATTTGTTTAATAAAGTTGAAATATTTGCTTTACTGGTGTATGGTATACCTAAGTCGGCGAGACGACTTACTTACTTCATTTTTTTGTGTCTTTTATTTTTGGTTGTGTTTTTGCTCTTGTTTTTTCTTCTTTTTTTAACTAAGACGAGACAGTAATGATCTTCACTGGAAATGAGCGCAGCCCCTTAACAAGTTCCTTTGCTGTTGTTGGTGTTGCTCGAGTTGTTTGTGTGGCTGGTGGCATAGTGGCGACTTAATTGCCGCACCCAAATGGCTGCGTCGACTGGGGATTAGCAAGAAAAGAAAACAATTTTACTAATGCCGAGCCGGTTCCGATTTTGTTCTCAATTTATGAATCAACGCTCCTGCCATCAATGGCGATGACGATGTTGCCGAGGCGGATAATCATATCCTACCTATCCCTAGTGCAGTCTCGTGACATTCTGGTCATTTCTCAATGTCGCTGATAAAGTGAAGCATACAAGTCGTAGTTACTTGCTGATTAATAGAAATTGTTATTGCTATTGTTAGGCTGATAGCGTAACGCAGAGCCTCTACTTATAATAACCTTGGCATCGGACCAAGTGATTCACTTGGGTTTTATTAGTAGATATATTTGTACACATGTGGCCCTATACTATATGACTAAGTGGTGCCTTGCCATGACTAACTGCAGCAAAATTGTGAAAGAGGTTTTGTTCGGACCTAGAGAACCGGTCCACAAAGATTACACGCATCCATATTGGAAATGTTTTTATTGTTCTATGTAAAACCGCAAAGTTAAAGAAACTCAAGCTATAAAACGACAACGGAAAAAGTTAAGTAAGTAAGTCGTCTCACCGACTTCGGTATACCATGCGCAAGGTGAAACAACTGTCTTAACGCACGGCGCGCCGCTACAGCTCCTCCCTTTTGCCACGCCATGTGGAAAACCTTACAACTTCGTGACTTTTATTCAGACTTTGATCATATGGCGCTAGATAATGACAAATTAATGACAAAGAATATCGGGAGGCAATGGTTTTCTTTTATCTAGCTATTGTTGTCTTTGAGAAAATTATTTTTATTTAAATTTTGAGGGCGGAAGGGCAGATCCCCATTCATACTAGACGTGTTCACATACCACTTCACCCTACAGGTGCATGGTACAAAAATATGTATTTACCATGTATCTATAGGGAAATATTAAAGTTTACAAATTAAATGAAACAGACAAAATGAAGCCTTTTCGGACCTCTTAAGCAAAACAAAATGTCCAATGCACATTGGGCGCAAATGCCGATTTACCGGTATAAAGTCTAAAATTATTTTGTTATATTTTCTTCTTTTTTTTGTTAGTTCCATTAGAGAAATGCCTAACCATTATAAAACCAATTTTAAAAATATTTTTCGTGCATCCCTGGCTTTCTGGCAGCTCTGTAAAGTCAGCTGATGCTTTGCCAAGTTGTGTGCGCCAAAAGATTGCTTAACACGTGTGCAAAGTTTGATAGATTTTCGTTCACGAATTATTTGCAATAACTGTGGATTTAATTATGCAAAATACTAATCCAGGTATGTAGAATGTAGATTTAAGTGCCAAAACTGTGTTCGTTGTTGTATTGTTTTGTATTTAGCAGATTTAATAAATCATGTTTATAATCGAACCTAACCTGAAAATAGTTGTTTTTCGTGGAGCAGAACTAATAAGATTATGGCGGATTGCGTAAAGTGTTAATGTGGTAGTATGTGTTATTGTATTTTAACTTCATTTAAGTTAACAACTTGAGCGCATACTTGCGCAAATTCATAATATTTCAATAGATCTAGAACAACTCGATATCCGTCGAGGCGATTTGATGGAAGTGTGGCTGGGAAAAAGACGATGTGCTAGCGCCACTTTTGATTGGCTGTGCGGAAAAATAAATAAACAAAGTTTGTCTAAAAGCTCGGAAGTTGAAATTAAAAAGAAAATACAAAATTTCGCTTCCCATGTTATAAAGCTGCTAGCCAAAAGTAACAGACATGTTGAACGCTTTAAAAAGGAAAATGCAAGCTGGCTGGCAACTGAAATATCATTTTTCACAAAAATCTGGAGACAGTCCATTAAGTATTGCAGGCCATTAAAGATCAAATTTATTAAGGAAAGTCGGGAGCATATTTTATATTCGAAAAGTCTCATAAATACGCAAATAAAAAGCTTGAAATCATTTTTATACGAGGAAGGACAAATTAAGGTAGAAATTGCTTACGACTTACACGTGACTCTTATAGATGGCAAAGTTTTGAATATATTAACCGGAACACAATCAACCCAATCGTGTCCTATTTGCGGTGCTAGTCCGAAAGATTTCTTGAATGTTACCGATACTAACAGCGAAGTTTTTAAGCCGAAACCAAATACTTTGCAGTTCGGAGTTAGTCCTTTACACGCATGAATTCGCTTATTAGAGTTCGTATTGAACATTTCATACAGAATTGGTGTTCAGAAATGGTGTTCAGTCTGCAATACTTTAGACAAAAACGCAATGCTCATACGGAAAAAGCAAATAGAGGAGAACAAACCAAGTCCGAACGGTTCTGGAAATTCCAATGATGGCAACACGGCGCGAAGAGCATTTGCAAATGTTTCATTATTTGCCGCAATATTAGATGTAGATGAAAAACTATTGAAGAATTTTCAAACAATATTAATTCTTTCATGCGAGTTTGAAATTGATGTAATGAAATTTAAGAAACTTTGTGAGAACTCTTCAATTGTTTTTAACGAAATATTCGTGGTATCCAACGAGCGCTACTGTTCACAAGATTTTAGTGCACGGTGCAGATATTATACAATCTTCTGTGTTTCCTGTCGGTTGCTTGGGAGAAAACGCTTCTGAGGCACGTAATAAATTTTACAAGCGTGATAGACTATTTCACGCTAGAAAAAACAGCCGCAAAAATAATCTAACGGATGTGTTTCACAGAGCTTTGGATTCATCTGACCCTTTTTTATCGGGTATCTCTTCGCAAAAAAACAACAAGGCACAATTTCTACCAAAAGAGGTTATTGCGCTCTTGATGTTGCCCTCAATAGAGAAAACAGTTGTTGTTGAATCCGACTTTGAATTTAAAGAAATATTTGATTTTGAATTGGATCTTGAATAGTAAATAAAAATGTATCAGTATATCCCATTTGTTTTACATTGTGCATGTGGGCGGTTGGTGTGGGCATGGTCAAAATTCCAAAACAAGAAAATCCAAAATTATAAAAAATGAAGTAAGTAAGTCGTCTCGCCGACTTAGGTATACCATACACCAGTAAAGCAAATATTTCAACTTTATTAAACAAATGCAATTTCACATGCTTTTTACAAGCATATCTTAGCATCTCGCTTACTCAATCATACGAGCACCCTAGCGCCCCCACCAGCCAACGGCCAACTCTGGCCTTATGGAAAAACGTTTATATGCATAACTCGACTGTTTTTTGTCCGATTTTGATCAAATTTGGTATTTTGCTATATATTAGTATTAAATTTAAGTGTGCCAAATTTGATTGCATAAGGTAAAAAAAAACGGGAGATAATCAAGATTTTCAAATTACAGGGGCGGAAAAGGGCGTGGCAAAATTTTATACATACAACATGTGTGCATTTACTAAGCGAATATACATACCAAATATGGTGTCTCTAGCTGGAATAGTTTTTGAGATAAACGCTTTTTTTAAATTGCGGGGGCGGAAAGGGGCGTGGCAAAAATTTGAAATAAACTTGATCACTCTACATACTACACGAGTCTACATACCAAATTTGGTGGCTCTAGCTCTTACAGTCTCCGAGATCTAGGTGTTCATACGGACAGACGGACGGACGGACGGACGGACAGACGGACATGGCTAGATCGACTCGGTTGTTGATCCTGATCAAGAATATATATACTTTGTGGGGTCGGAGATGCTTCCTTCTGCCTGTTACATACATTTTGGCGACTTTAATATACCATTTCACCCTATGGGTGTATGGTATAAAAATCTAAACATAATTGCAAAATTTCAAGTCCATTTTTTTTACTTTTGGAGTTTATGCCGGTAAATCGTCATTTGCGCCCAATGTGCAATGGATGCAGCAGCAGATATAGCATTACATTCAATTGAAAATTGGCACAGGGGTGCCCAGAAAACATCCAAGGAGACATTATTTTATGATGACAAAAGAGTGTGTTTTTTTTTTAAATGCGTTTATATACCTACATACATACGTGGCCAAAACCAATAGTTACCAAAAAGCGTTAAATGGTCAAATGCGTATTAAGTGTAATGATCCAAGTTTCGTAAAACCGTGTTACTGAGCCAAATTAATGTTAAATGTCCATTTGGATATGATTTCTTAACGATAGCCAACTTTAGAGGAATATTAATCATTGATGGAATTACATATGCATGTATAATTGTCGCAAAGATTTTAAAATGTAACCAAACCACTATTGCAATGCTATCTACATAGATTTATGATTGTTTGTAAACACTTTCTGTATGAATCAGCGTAAAGACGATAAAGAGCCTCGACTGCGATACTGAAATAAATGAAGCCTTTATATTTAAGGAACTTGTCATTTTTGTAGATGTGTGGAGACAATGGTACAATAAACATGGCCAGAAAATTAAATGCAGTGCCAGCTAAATCGAGATGACGCACGGCTCTCAAGTTCAATTCCCCCGACGCGTCGGCGGCGGCGTCATCGTCATAGTGGTCGTTGTTGATGGCAACAGCATCAATACGCAGTGGCTGGCTGGCTGACGAAAATTTCGCCGACAACAATATCAACGCAGTGTAAAATATTGCACTGGCCTTGGGAGCAGCACGCACGATATTACGGACTGTGGTTCTGGCTAGCTGCTGTCAAGACGATTAACAACATGAACAACAACAACCACAACCCTGACCCTGGCGTTGTTCCAACTTGGCATCGACAAACATAACCATGTGTGCATCGGTCCTCATGCCCATCAAAATTTCCATCATCCATTGCATCGGGAACATAACATTAAATACGCACCATATTGTGTGCATCTGGACAGTTAACCTCATGCAAACCATTTCATTTAAATTTCCATTTCCATTTTCATTGCCATTCAATTCTATCTACAAAAAAAAAAATACAAAAAAAAAAAAAAAAAAAAAAAAATATACATATACATATACATATACATATACATATACATATACATATACATATACATATACATATACATATACATATAATATACATATACATATACATATACATATACATATACATATACATATACATATACATATACATATACATATACATATACATATACATATACATATACATATACATATACATATACATATACATATACATATACATATACATATACATATACATATACATATACAAAAAAAAAAAAAAAAATAACATATAATATACATATACATATACATATACATATACATATACATATACATATACATATACATATACATATACATATACATATACATATACATATACATATACATATACATATACATATACATATACATATACATATACATATACATATACATATACATATACATATACATATACATATACATATACATATACATATACATATACATATACATATACATATACAGTTGCGAACTTAAAAATAGCACCACTTGCTGAGGTTATCTGTTCAAAGGATTCTTGGCTTCAATTTAAGGCTCACGGAACATGTGAATACGTTTTTGAATGTTTCAATATTTACTACTAATGAAAACAAAAAAAATTTTTTAATAATATCCAACGTATTTAAAGTTTTTCAAGGATTTTCTTCAAATACTGAAATACCCGAAACTGAAAATAGCACCACTTGCAGTATTTGCCAAAATACCGTCATATTTCGCAGAATTACATTGTAAATAACATATGAATAACAGTCCGTGGATCGAAGTCAATTTTAAAATATTTAATATTTAATAACAGGGGTTGTATATATCGGATTCAGCCAGATCGGACTACTATATCACATAGCTCCCATACAAACGGCAAAGTCACGAACAGTGACTTTTCTCAATAACTTTGTTATTTTCTGTGCTATTGTCGTGACATTTAATATTGATGATTATTTATATTACACATATAAACGACTGTGCCGAATTTGATCAAGATCGGGTGACTATATCATATAGCTCCCATAGGAACGATCGGTCGAAAACAGTGACTTTTGTCAATAACTTCGTTACTTTTAACGCGATTGCTTTCATATTAAACATTTGTTAGTTTAATATATCTGTTAATGACTCTGCCGAATTTGAGATCGGGTAAATATATCATGTAGCTCCCAAGGAACGATCGGTGGAAAACTGTGACTTTGTCCAATAACTTCGTTATTTCCTATGGTAAGATTGTAGGCCGTTCTTTCGCAAACATATGTAAGCCTTTTTAAATACAACTTTTTCTACTTTGCTGGCTATAGGTAAGGAAAGAGTTACCAAAAAAGTAGCAAGGGTATACAAACTTTGACGCGGTCGAAGTTAGCCCCGGCCCTCTGGTTTTCGTTTATACTTTAATTAATAACAGACCGAATAAAAAATTTGAATACCAAGAAGTCTCAGTCTCGCCCCGATGAGATTACTTTCTATGATATTTAGAAAATGGTTGAAGCCACTACTATTTTTTTTGCTCGCAGCTGTACATATATCTTGTGTTTGGATGTCGGTTAATAAACAGTTAATAAACAGCCGCTTTCTCCTGCACCTTGTGTGGAACAAGACAACCCAAACTCCTCGAAGATCGCTAGTGCTACAGCTCTAAAGCTTCTTCAATAGGTCGGAAAATAATTTTGGGTTGACTTCATCATTATGTGGCAAATTAGATAACTAACATACGATAATATGGCATGCGATGTTCGTTGCACTGGACTAGTTTTTAGATAAAATGTTTCTCCACACTGTCGGCTGGAGGTAAGGAAAGAATAACTGGCAAAGTAAGCCCGGCCCTTTTGATTTATGTAAGACTTTTAATAATAAGGGTATTTCAAAATGCAAACTAAATTTGTTCTAATGGGAATGAATTATTTTTTGTAATGCATAATACTTATTTCATTGATTTCGTTTTAATAAGCAAACAAGTGTCAAATTTATTCAATTCTAGGAATGCTTGTGTATGTGTGGGTGTAAAGAAAGTTAAATGGTCACCGATCCTATATAAAAATTGGTTGTAATGTTTTAAATAACTTATGTATGTATGTACATACATACATAAGTATGTATGTTTTACAATTTTAGATAATCGACCTGCAAAAGCATTTATTTGATAACAACAACAAAATACACGTTTAATTAACATTTACATATGTCATTTTTTCTTCACAAATTTTTTTTTTTTTTTTTTTTGTTGTGGTGGATGCAAAATAAATTGCGCATATACTTTAATTACTTTGACTTTGTGCACACACACACACACATATACTTTTATTCTTTCTCTGTCTCTCGTACACATACCCGAAAAATAAGCCAGCGTGTCGGGGCCAATTTCAGTTGTGGTGAAGTTTGTATTCCCTTGCCAGTTTCTTTGTTACTCTTGCGTTATATAACAGCTACATATTTAATATGGTTGTCCCATTTTGATAAAAGAAATTCGCGTAGACGAACGGACGGACGGACATGGCTATATAAACTCGTCTCGTTGTGCTGATCAGGAATATATGTACATATGTATATATTTTTGATGGTCGGAGATGCTTGCCAAAATTAATATACCCTTTTTACAGGGGTACCAAAACGGGGAACGAAACAAACACTACAAAAACAACAACCATAGCGGGCAGTGCAAAATAATGTACACAAAAAAGGAGAGAAGCGATAAAAAAAACAGCAAAGAAGAAAGGGAGACAACAGCAGTGGAAGCAGCACAACAAAAAGTCAACAACCTCAAATGCATTACTCACTTTTGAAGAGCGTGTGTCCTTCAACAAAAAACAACAACTTTTGTCTTTCTTGCACTCTCTCACTTGCCTTTTTCTTGACTGTTTTCCTACATTTTATAATTAAACAATTTTTGCAGTTCTCTCTCTCTCTATTCTTCCCAGCGTTCGTTTGCCATATACATGTGCATATTTTTATGTATCTACATATGTATGTATGTATGTATGTGTGCACATATCAACTGTACTGTACTCCCCCGACATCGCGCTGTCATCGTCATCTTTTATTGACAAACAGCCAAGAGAGTTTTTCATACCCAAAAGCCGCCCAAGTCTACAGGATAAAAATGCTAAAGAACTATCACAGTTGTGGTTGCCGCCTAGAGTCTTCTTTTCTATCTCTACTTTATCGCTTTGTGCATTTGCTAATGTCGTATACCCTTCTCCGGTGATATAGAAATATACATATGTACATACATATGTACATATGCATGTAAGTGTAGATATCTATGTAGGTACATACGTGCATATAAATGTATGTATGTATGCATGTGATTTACCAATCAAAATCCCCCGATTTTCGCTAAACTAACTAACCACATCCGAAATTTCAGATCTATAGCTATAACACTCTATGAGGAGTTTGCGCTCATCCACACAGACGGATGAACGGACATGGCTATATGAACTCGTCTCGTCTTGCTGATCAAGAATATATATATTTTTTTAAAGTCGAAGATGCTTCCTTCAACGAGCTGCGTATAAAAAACGGTGAGCCGGGATAGTTTTGGCCATGACAATTCATACGAAACGTCGGCTTTCGGCCAAAGAATGGACTATAAACAGAAATCGAAATAACACGGCCTATAAATCATGCCATTTTATCGGATGTTGTATGTACATACATAGCTATCCGGATTTCGATATAATTTGGTATAAAAAGAAAAAAAACTATTTTTAGATAATTGGCTAATAAATCGCCAAGCTAAAAAAATGTATAAATAAAAGCAACGAGTAAGAAGAAAGATAAGTGTTAGGAGTCTTGTACAACAAAGTATTGCCGATAATAGCATGGTACAAGTTCGAATCTTAGAAAACAGTTCAAAACTCATATTCATATGAATAGGTGCTTTTGGTTAAAAATCTTTTTTTAGGTGGCTTACTTGCAAAACTCTCACACATGTACGATTACGATCAAATTTCGTACAAATGCTAATATGTGTATTAAGCTCAGAAAAATTAAATGACAATTAATATCTGAGTTATTGATAAAAACCTCTATTTTCGATTTCACTTCGTAAACTTTCAGAAAACCAGTCACTGTTTTTAACCGTTTCTTTTTTATGGGAGCTAGTAGAATAAGTTGTTGATTTTAATGAAGCCAAGCAACAAATTTTGTATACTTTCCAAAAAGGGTATAATAATTTTGGTCAGAAGTGTGCAACGCATAGAAAAAAGCATCTCCGTCCACATAAAGTATATATATTCTTGATCAGCACGACGAGACGAGTTAAAATAGTCCGTCTGGATCAGCGCAAACTCCTAGACCGTAAGAGGCACAGACCTTTTTTTGCATCTAGGCTTGTATATAGTGCACAGGTTGTATATTTTGGATTTAGACGGATCGGACCACTATATCATATAGCTCCCATACTAAGGGCAAAGTCACGAACAGTGACTTTTTTTAATAACTTCGTTATTTTCTTAGCTATTATCGTGAAACTTAATATTATGAGTTTATTACACATATAAATGACTATGCCAAATTTGATCAAGATCGGGTAACTATATCATATAGCTCCCATAGGAACGATCTTTCGAAAACAGTGACTTTTGTCAATAACTTCGTTACTTTTTACGCGATTGCTTTCAAATTAAACATTTGTTAGTTTAATATATCTGTTAATGACTGTGCCAAATTTAATAAGGATCGGGTAAATATATCATATAGCTCCCATAGGAACGATCGGTGGAAAACAGTGACTTTAATCAATATTTTCGTTATTTCCTATGCTAAGATTGTAGGCCGTTCATTCGCAAACATTAGCCTGTTTAGCTAAAACGTTTTTCCACTTTGATGGCTATAGGTGAGGAAAGTTACCAAAAAAGTTGCAAGGGTATACAAACTTTGACGCGGTCGAAATTAGCCCCGGCCCTCTGGTTTTTAATTAGATCGACATTGAGCTCGTTTTAGCGAATGAGGCAAAATTTCTTCACTTCTTTATGGAAAGTGTAAAGACACACATACACACATGATCTATATATGTATATACATACATATGTATATCAAGGGACACCCCTGATCTGCTGTAAATTCGAAATCCATTATGTTAATGCTTACATATGTAACAAGTGTAAAAGAACAGATTTGGAGCAATGTCAAACACAATTTTATTAAAAATGTCTAAAATATCTTCAAGTATTGAAGTAAGAAATCAATTATGTATGCAATTTTTCTTCGATATCGGTTATACGGAATATCGGTTATAACGAAGCAATATAACCGATCCCTTGAATAGCGTTATAGCCGGCATCTATTGCATATATAGTATATAGATGTATACATGTATGTACATACATACATATGTACATATGTATATTATATACATATTTACATACATACATACATACATATGTATATTTGTACATCTAATTAGATTTATGTATGTACATTTTTATGTGTGTGGGTGTGAGTTTGTGTTAAAAATGTCATTCACTGCAATTTGTTAGTAAAGTATTTCAACTGATAAAATATAATCTACATACATACATATATACATACATACATACGTGAAGCCAATGAACTCTACGCAGCAATAAAAAAAGTGCAACAACAATTTTCGGTGCAATTCGCGTGTGTGTTCGTGCAATTTTCGCTCCAATTGAACAATCTTCATGTATGTACATATGTGTGTGTGCGTCTGTGTGTAGCATGATATGGCAATAGCATCTCTTTTTATTCTCTTTCGATCGGCCTCCACTCAAACACACACACACACACACCGGTTAGCCCGGTCATAAACAAAGAATTCCTTTTGTTTGTTGATTCGCGTTTTTTCTCCTTTTTTTTGCAAATTGTATTTTTATTTTTAAATAAACAAAGCGCAAAGTCGTCGTTGAGAAGTTCATTGCATTAAACCAAAAAATAAAAAAAGACGAGAAATTTAAAAACAGGAACATCGACTTGTACAGTATATAAAGAAATGTGTGCATATATATACATACATACATATGTATGTATGTACATTTGTGCACAGTATAATCAACGATTGCGCGTTTGTGGAGAGTTCAAGTTAATTTATCAACTACAAAATAAAAGCAGAGGACCGGGGGCTGACTTCGGCCGTGCCGAAATTTGTATATTGCCAGTAATTTGGATACTCTTCTCCTACGTCAAAGCGGAAAAACGTTTTATCGAAAAAGTCGAACTTCCGCGAGAGTTTGGCTTAAAAACTTCAAACAAATATAAGGCTTAAATTTGTATACCATGCACCCATAGGGTGAAATGGTTTATTAAAGTCCCTCAAAGTATGTAACAGGCAGAAGGAAGCTTTTCCGTCCCCATAAACTATATAGGTACATATATTTTTGATCAGCATCAACAGCCGGTTCGATCTAGCCATGTCCGTCTGCATGAACACCTAAATCTCGGAGACTATAAGAGTTAGGCCGCCAAATTTGGTATTTAGACTCGTTCAGTATCTACAGTATTCGAGTTTATTTTTGCCACGCCCACTTCGGCCCCCACAAATTAGAAAAACACGATTTTATCAAAGACTATACCAGCTACTACGAATTTTACTAGCCTACCGAATTTTACTAAAATCGATCTGCAACAATGGCGAAGGCGGCCGCTAGAGTGCTCGTGTGTATGTAAGCGTGAGCGATATAGCATAAGTATGCTCGGCGAGACGACTTACTTCATTAAATTATATGCCATTTTAAAAGGGTATATTAATTTTGGTGAGAAGTGTGCAACGCATAGAAGGAAGCATCTCCGACCATATAAAGTATATATATTCTTGATCAGCACGACGAGACGAGTTCAAATAGCCATGTCCGTTCGTCTGCCCGTCCGTCTGAATCAACGCAAAACTCGTTACAGCTAAAAGGTTGAAATTTTGCATGTAGGCTTGTATATACTGCACAGTTTGTATATCTCGGATTCAGCCGGATCGGACCACTATATCATACAAAGTTACAAACAGTTTCGAAATTCGTTATTTTCTGAGCTATTATCGTGAACTTTAATATTGGTGAGTTTATTACACCTATAGACAACTGTCAAATGTGAGGAAGCTATTAAAAAAAGTCATTGTTTTCCATCGATCGTTCCTATGGGAGTTAAATGATATAGTCCCCCGATCTTGATTTAATTTGGCACACCATTTATAGGTGTAATATATATTTTATTTTACGACAATAGCTTAGAAAATAACGAAGTTATTGAGAAAAGTCACCGTTCGTGACTTTGCCGTTTGTATACGAGGTATATAAAACAGTGGTCCGATTCGGGTGAATTTGAGATACATAAAACTAGCAGTGGTTCGTCCGTAATCTTAGAGCTGTGGCTTAAACGGTGTAGGAGGAGTTCGCGTTACTCCAGACGGACGGACATAACTATATGAACTCGTCTCCTCGTGCTGATCAAGAATACACATACTTTTTATGTTCGGAGATGCTTTTTTCTGTGCGTTGCACACTTTTGGCCAAAATTATCATAACCATTTCGCAAGGGTATAACAACTTAACAGAAATAAAGCTTATACAGATGTATATATAAATGCATGCATACATGTATGTACATAAGTATGTGCACATATGTATATTAGCGGTATCCTTATTTACATGGAATAATTCTTCTTTAAATTTGGATTTTGGAAATCTTTCAAAATGTGTAACAAAATTTTATAATTGGCACACCAATGGGATTCCGTAACGAATTAAAGGATCAAAGGGAAGTAAAAGAAGAGAGTTACTTTGAATCTTTATTGCCACAAACGTTGCTTTCCAGTAGTCAAAAATCTCACAGTGGAGCATTTTTGAAAAGTTTATACAAATGTCGAATTTTCTCGTTTCAGAAAAATGTTAATTAATTAAGCGTCTTAGATTATCCATCAGTCCCTTTTATATTTTCTTATTTTATTCAGAGATGGAAAAAGCATATACAGGTTTGAGGACGACTATCCGTAAATCCAGTAAATATTTGGCAGTAATTTTTGATTTATTCTGAAACTTAACAAATGAAAAAAAAAATATATATATTTTAAAATATACATATGTATGTATATTTCCTATAATCTTTATGTTTTCGCTCTTAATCAACTTTTGGTAAGGCCCAGAACTGCGTTTTGATAAACATTTGTAAAAATATAAATAATAATAATGATCATGAGTGGGTGAATAAAAACAGAGTTGATTACTAAACTGACCAACTGAACATGTATTCTTCCAATTCTTTATTTTTGCTCACTTGTTATTGTTCGATCACTCCATCATAAATTAATAATAGAAAACAAAAGGTGAGTAGGTTGTTTGTATAGCTATTTCAACACCCACCAAGTTCTATCACCAGCAAACGTATTTAAAGAATCCAGAGTTGTAATGGCCATACCGTATCATCAACGCTAAAAGTTGTTGGGAATTTAAACTACATGAAGCGAATAAAGAACGGCAAAGCTTGCTTATTAGGCTTACCATTCAGAATGCTTATTCTGAGCAATGTTGTGAGTATCTGAACAAGTGAGCGAATGAACAACTAAGCAGTAAAGTAAGCACGTGAACGAAATGTGTAAGTTGACTTACTTAGAAAAATCGAACAAGTAAACATGCTTAGCAAATTGAGCAATGTTTACCCAACACAAGATTACATGTATGTACTTCAGTAAAACAGTTTTTAAGGAATACATTAATTTTTCAATTTATTTTGAAGCATTTGACGATCTTTTCAAAAGGATCACAGTGTTAGGAGTATACATACAGACAATGGTGGGCAGTCCGTTATCGCGTTTGTTGCTTTTAAATTTAAGCTTAGATTATCTTGAATAATTAACTTAATCAACAACTTTCTATTGTAATTTGTGATGATAAATTCCAAATTTGCATATTTTTTGGTCTTGCTTTACGGCGCTTTTTTATACCAAAGTACTTGTTTTCCTTAGAATACAATACATACTAACATTGAATTTTGAAATGTCGTGATATATTTGATCCAGATTTTTGAATTTTGAATAGGGTATTTGAAAAAAAGTAATATATTTTCCAATTATTATGTATGTATATACACGAACGACTTGTCGAATACAGTGAAAAAAGTCAGAATAATTTACATTTGTTATTATCGGTTTAACTTTCTTATATTAAAAACTTTTTGGACTGTCAGTAGCCATTTTCGAAAAAAATATCTCGATAAAAAAAAAATTACTAATCTGCTTTAAAAATATGATCCAAAAAATCATGTATGAATGGAAAATAGGACTTGACCCACACGATTAATTTTGGCATGAAATATGTATGCCAAAAATAGGAGAGATTATGGTATGCTTTTCTGATGACCAGAATGTTGTAGTGTAGTGGCAAGGAGCGTAACATTAATAGCGAAATGATTTGGCACTTTTAAGAATTGTGGTTCTGGAATGCGACAGGGAAGACCGAATGGAGATTGGCGCTTTTCATACGTGTCCTGACCAAACAAACACTTAGTTGTGTGGTAGAAACTAGGTTACTTATTGTCTGAATCTTGTACATTAAAAGCTGCGACTAAAACCCATGGAACCGAATATTAATTTGCTTGGAATCGATCCTAATATGCTTTGAAATCAAATTTTGAAACATTCAAATTTTGTTTCAATGTTTATGTTTCAATTTTTGGTTTTATACTATGCGGTGTTAAAAAGGCGTTGTGAAACACCCAAATAAATAACAGGATGTAAAGTAAACCAGAGGGCCGGGGCTAACTTCGACCGCGTCAAAGTTTGTATACCCTTGCAACTTTTATGGTAACTCTTTCCTTACCTATAGCCAGCAAAGTAGAAAAATGTTTAAGCTAAAAAGGCTAATGTTTGCGAAAGAATGGCCTACAATCTTAGCATAGGAAAGAACGAAGATATTGATCAAAGTCACTGTTTTCCTCCGATCGTTCCTATGGGAGCTATATGATATAGTTACCCGATCTTTATCAAATTTGGCACAGTCATTAACAGATATATAAAACTGACAAATAATTAATTTGAAAGCAATCGCGTTAAAAGTAACGAAGTTATTGATATAAGTCACTGTTTTCGAAGGATCGTTCCTATGGGAGCTATATGATATAGTGACCTGATCTTGATCAAATTTGGCACAGTTGTTTATAGGTATAATGAACTCACCAATATTAAATTATATTAAATTATATATATATATATATATTAATATTAAATTATATCATGACAATAGCTAAGAAAATAACGAAGTTATTGAGAAAAGTCACTGTTCGGGACTTTGCCATTTGTATGGGAGCTATATGATATAGTGATCCGATCCGGCTGAATCCGAGATATACAACGCCTGCAGTATATACAAGCCTACATGCAAAATTTCAGCTCTGTAGCTCTTACGGTGTAGGAGGAGTTTGCGTTGATACAGGTGGACGGACGGACGGACATGGCTATTTGAACTCATCTCGTCGTGCTGATCAAGAATATATATACTTTATATGGTCGTAGATGCTTCCTTCTATGCGTTGCACACTTTTGACCAAAATTAATATACCCTTTTTGCAAGGGTATAAATATATACACTTCTTCCTACACGTTCATTATAAGCCAACTTTGATCATTGACATGTATTTCTATTCAGATTTTAAACAAACTCTCTATGTCGATTGATATTTAATTGGGAAATTTCTGATATTGGTAGAGAAAATTGTTGCTGTAGTTGTTTTTTTTAATTTTAGAGTTAAAAGTAGGCGTGGTAATAATTTCAAACAATGTTGATCTGAGAAACTTATATGTTGATGATCAGATTAGGAAACAGAACATGTACGGTTGGCATAAATAAAAAATTAATGTATTTTAATACGGTTCTCCTTCTTCTCGATAGCAAAACATCTCAAGTATTAAAGGCTATCGACATATGTACATAAATATGTATGTATGTATGTACATCCATACATTCGTAAATATGTATGTATTGGGATGGGAAGTCTCCCAGTCGAACAGCACATATGGATGTACTTACCAGAACGATTACCGTAAGTATCCTGCCACCGTTTTTCTTCGACTAACCTAACCTGGTGCAGTTTGTTGTTTTTTCTACTATTTTTTTGTTTTTGTACGTGGTGCTCGATTTCTAAACAGCATTGAGTGTCATTTGTACTCAGGTTACAGCAAAGTCGGTCAATAACTTTTGGCGACCTGTGGCAACGTAACACTTAAGTGAAGTGACCACAATAACAACACCAATTTTTGTTAACTCCTTTATGAACTGACTTCTTAGTTCATTTTTGCTTTTGCTTTGTTTTTGTAGTTTCTTTAGGCTCAGATGCCACGATATTTTATTTTGGTTGACCGGTTTAATGACTCAAACTTAATTTGTGGCCTTAAAAATAAAAAAAAATTAAAAAAACCAGAGGGCCGGGGCTAACTTCGACCGCGTCAAAGTTTGTATACCCTTGCTACTTTTTTGGTAACTCTTTCCTTACCTCTAGCCATAAATGTGGAAATAACGAAAATATCGATCAAAGTCACTGTTTTCCACCGATCGTTCCTATGGGAGCTATATGATATAGTAACCCGATATTTGTCAAATTCGGCACAGTCATTAACAGATATACTAAACTAACAAATTTTTAATTTGAAAGCAATCGCCTCAAAAGTAACCAAGTTATTGAAGAAAGTCACTGTTTTCGACCGATCATTCCTATGGGAGCTATATGATATAGTCACCCGATCTTGATCAAATTTGGCATAGTCGTTTGTATGTATAATAAACTCACCAATATTAAATTTCACGACAGTAGCTCAGAAAATAACGAAGTTATTGAGAAAAGTCACTGTTCGTGACTTTGCGGTTTGTATGTGAGCTATATGATATAGTTGTCCGATCCGGCTGAATCCGAGATATACAACCCCTGCAGTATATACAAGCCTACATGCAAAATTTCAGCTCTGTAGCTCTTACGGTCTTGGAGGAGTTTGCGTTGATCCAGACGGTCGGACAGACGGACAGACGGACGGACGGACATGGCTCTATGAACTCGTCTCGTCATGCTGATCAAGAATATATGTATATACTTTATATGGTCGGAAATGCTTCCTTCTATGCGTTGCACACTTCTGACCAAAATAAATATATTCTTTTTGCAAGGGTATAAAAACAAAGAGGTAAAGATAAAGGAAAGACGTAAAAACAACAACAACAACAACAATAAGAATGCAGACAACACCCATGCAAACGCTCAGCTTGGTAAACGGATCGAAATGGCAAAAACGAAGAGCCAAAGCAGAAAAGCGACACGTCTGGGGGCAATGTTTGGAACATCAGAGGAAGAGAGAGTGAGAACTGTGGGGAGTGGGCGGCAATCGCAGGCAACATCGGCACAAGCTGCAGGAAGAGCAGCTTTTAAATCTGTGTGAGTGTCGCTCAAAAAAAAAAAAATAAATAAATAAATAAAGGAGGGGAAAATAAAGTAATAAGAAAGAAAAAAAAAACAGCAAAAAAGAAGCAGACGAATCGAAAAGAACCGAAATACAAAACTGAATGATGCACAAGTAACTCATATTCAAGTGTCTGTGTGTATGAACACACATGCATATGTACATCCATACATGCGTAGATATGTATATACATACATACATACATATGTACATATATGGAAGTCAAGGCAGTAGGGAGGGGGATAAAACAATCAGTCAACTGCTTTGATTGATCACCTGTTAATATACCGCGTTTAGGGCCGCTAACTCACCTGTAGGACTGTGGAATTTTGATGAAAATGAGAAATAAAATTGTAATAAAATTGTCTTTTTCGATAACATTTTAGACCAGAGGCGTACCCATTACAATATACAATATTTGTACACAAAACACTTAACACATTAGTGTCGACAAACTCGTACTGTGGGAAATCCTCACAACTTTGCCTGGTTATTGCATGTTGGCTTAAAATGTTTAGGGAATGCTGGAATATATATTTTGTGATATACATTTGTCAATACATATTAACTTTCTTCTCTAATATTTTGAATTTAATTTACAATTCCTGTCTTTTTCTTACCACAGGTATTTTTATTCATATTAGAACAATACTTTTACACAAAATACATATGTCTTAAAACACAAGATAACTTACTCAAGACCCCTGCAAGTTCCTCTGCGTCTCTTTCCTTTCGTAAAAGCAGTAAATAACGCACTTAAAGAGCAAATAGGTTTTTTTGACCATACTTATTTCTTCGATCTTTCGTATGAGAGGTATATGATATATCCTTCCTTCATCTCGTTGACAAAAATAATATTAATGACTTTTGGCAAATTGGATTGATCCGGATGAATCCAAGATAAATGTACAACGCCTGCAGTACTTAGAAGCTTAAAATTAAACACCACCGTTTTATTTTCGTATTTAAAACCGATTTAAACCGATTATATTGATAAACAAGCAATATTTATGTGTTTCTCTTGATATGTTTTATGGATCTCTTGAATTCCACTACACAAAGTGTATGTATTTTAAAATCAAATAGATGCAATTAAAATACATAGTATGTATGTATTCGTATATGTTCGTACATATATTGTTTCGTTTCATCAGCATTGGAAAAAGTCATCGTAATAGAATTCGCTAATTCCACGTATGGAATTGTAGTCTGACCGATATTAAGGTTGATATAGTGATGACCCCACCCCAACTCAACCCAAAGATAGATTGGTTTGTCTACTCTCGCCTCTCCTCCTTAATCAAGAAAGCAAGCAAATCCAAAAGAATTAAAAATCAAAATTTGAAGATAAAAGTTTTTTTTAGGTACTTTTAAAGGATCACATGTACGCTACACATTGGAATTGAATCTCTTGAATGCTGTAGAAAACTGTGTGTTTATATATATTTTGCTTTGAGCATCCCCTTCTTCAATTGGATTCTGACTACGCTAATGGTAGCGGCAACAACAGCGACAAAGCCAATGCCAGGGCCAGTCGGGCCAATATACATAAACGACGATCGAAAGACGCAAAATATTCATTCTCTTGTCGTTTCGTTTCGTTCAAACAAAATAATAAAAAAAAGCACCGATCGCACGTACATACATACATGCATATATGTATATACATATACATAAATATGAACGTCCACAAATACACATACAAAGTCATACAGGAACGCTTATTGTATATGTATACATATGCAGCTTATGCTGCCGCCATTGCGTATGAAAGCCGGCTGCTCAGTCAACTGCGATCCGACTGGAAAGTATAAAAGCCAAAAATCACTTCGTACTCGAGTTTATTAATACCAAAACTGTTCAAGTGTAAAGATCGGGAACGGGGAGATGTAGATTGGAATTGGCACTGCTGGAGCTGCTGCTGTGGCAAAATTTAAATTATTGATTTTAACAAGCGCAACTGCAACAAAATGAATAAGAGTAAAATAAAAGCAATTCTAAGAAAAAAAAAAAAAAACAGAAAGGCCATTTAATACAAAGTGAAAGCAAACAAATTAAAAACAATTAAACAATCATCAAAAGCTAAAGAATCGTCCAAGCTTAACGGTGTACATATGTACATACATACATACATACATAGAAATAAAATGGGCTGGGTCGATCGCGAATAGGGGGACTGGGGAACAAAATAGGCGAACACGTCGCGTCGCGTGGTTCGCGCAAAAAAAGAAAATCGAAAGTGTTCTACTGACATGGATTACTTTTCGCTCCCACCTACAACAGCAACAGCTATTCATCGCGGAGCGGAAAGAAGAAAAGAGAAACTAGCATTAGGTTTGTCTATTTTCTTTGCTGTGTGCGTACGCGCGTGTGTGTGTGTAATGAGAGCGCCATCACAAATAAGAGAGCCAAGGAGAGCTTGCAAAATAGAAAGCTGTGATCGGCTATTTCGGCGACGGTGTACGTGCACTTGCCAGTTTTGTTTTTTATTTTAATATTTTTTAGCTGTGTGTGTGCGGTGTTTGGAGAGCAAAGCAACAAAAATTCTAATCGCATTCTCGTTGCTTGAACTTGAACTTTAAAATGCACTCACACAGACATAAAACAGACGCTCGCAGAGACATCGGCGCACTCGTTCGCTGCTAATCGCGCCTAATCTTTCGTCTTGTATGCTGAATTTCTTTATATTTTTTTTTTCTTTAACTTGTTTGCAATTAATTAGCTTTAAAAAATAATTTTTTTTATTTAAGTTTTGTTTGATGAAAATGCCATACGAAAAGTGAAAGCTGTGAGTGAAAGAAAAAAGAAATATATAAAAAGACGTGGCGTAAAAATAAATCATGAGTTGTACGCAAAACACGAAATGGCATACGACAGCAGCAACAAGTTAATAAATTGAAACGCTAAGCGCAAATAAAATCGAGCAAAAAAAAAAAAAGAGAAAAAAGTTAGAGCATTGCAAAGAAAGCGCAGCAACAAATTTTTTGCGCAGCTGTTAATTATTTTTGGGTTCCTTGTTTTTTTTTTTTTTTTTGTTTAAATGATGAATCCGTCCGTTGACGTTCTTATTTGTTTTTTGTGTGGGCGTGATTCCTTTTTTCCTTTATGTAATATTAATATATCCTTATAAATCTAGCCTCTACTAGGCTTTGTCTGTGCATTTGGATTCAGACATAGCCTATGAGAGGTTAGGTGTACCAAGGAGAAAATACAACAATCAATTACAGTTGCCATTTCTATCTACCTACATATAGTTAGTTACGAACGAACAAAAGAACCAGCTTTTTGTTTATTTGTTTTATTAATCAAATATTAATATTATTATTGTATATTACTTGAATAAAATCCCATTCGTTTCTCATACATATGCGCATGTACATATGTATGTATGTATGCATGTACATACACAATTTTATTTGTTGAGTTGGCTTATTTTGTTTGTTTACAATCAGTGCAGAGATACCAGGGAGGCTAACAATAACGTGGTCTTGTTCGGTAAGGCACCACTACGATCTTCAACCACTGGAATTACTGATGATTTGCCTACAAAAGACAATGTTCATTAGAACTCCAGTATATTCATATGTACATAGGTATGTACATACATATGTATATGTTTGGGCTGTTCGGTATTAAACGTAATTAATAAATATCAGAAGTCTCAAGGGTTTTCTTCCAATATGGATATTCATATGTATCATTCGATATGGTTGTATGTAAACATAGACAACATCAGAAAAAAATGCTCAAAGCAAAACA